>NC_045742.1:12320431-12326018 GCF_008692095.1 Etheostoma spectabile
TAATGTAGCCTACTGTAGTGTTCAATTTGACACGTAACATTCACACTTGGAGTAAATAATCTCTCACACAATGTAACACTGCATCAATAAAAGGGGGAAAAAAATACTTTGACGAGGGGGCGGAGAATTGGCCTTAGCTGTGTGCTTGGCCATCAAGTGGTATTTCAGACTGGACGTGCTGCGATGATAGCTCAGTTCACAAAGACAAAACACACAGATCACTTTGATCTTGTCAATGGAACCATTTGGCAACTTTTAAAAAGTAAACTTTCCATTCAGAATCTTATTGAAATCCATTTAGGCGTCTCGCGCTCGACATCCACTCAAAACGTAACATAACTACTCTTGGGCCAGCTCGCACGCCCAAACCAGAGTGTGAGGCGTCAGGCGTGCCTGTTTTGTTTGCGGTCTAGCTAGATCCGGTGTGGTGGTGTAGTTTTTCTAACGTTACTAATTGTTGCAACAGCATGTGGGAAAAAAACTACAAAGTTTGGTAAGTCAAAAAGAACGTTAATCTTGCGATTAAATAATTGACACCGTTAAAATGGGTTTGCGTTTAACTGACAGCATTATTTGTAAGTAATGACAACACCACTGTTGTTGCATCCACATGATACAGCCTTCTGTAATCGTGAATGCGCGGTGTCCAAGGATAAATCTGAGAGGTCGCAAAATGATTAAGGGAATAAAAAGTAAGACAAAAAAAATATTCAGTTTTTCCTAATGTTTTCTCTTTCACTTATGAATTACTGGAAGTTTTTTTTAACCTTAAAAAAATGTGGAAACCCCAACTTGATAATAAAAAAATTTATTTACCGTTGTGATCAGGATAATTTGCAAAACATTAACAAGATTAAATTAAAGGTGACAATTGAAAGGGAAGACGAGTTCTCGTGAGTCAATAGGATAGAGAATATCCAACAGAATACTTCTCAGTTTTGCTTTTCTTTACAATTAAAATCCTTCTCCACATTGTATAATCAACATAAACTGAATGGGGTTATCGTCCAAACAAATACAACATTAATACCAAGAAAAAAGTCAAGGTGTCCTATAAAGGGTAATCTGTAGAGATGTGATGTTCACTTCTCCTCCTTGCCTTTGGTTTTCCTGTACACCATCTCCCTGAAGCTCGACAGGATCTTGCTCTCTCTCTTCCTCCTCTCCTCCTGGTTGAAGGATGCCAGAGCTCTCTTTTCATCTGCACTGTAGATCTGGTTTTCCTTTCTCAGACGCACAGCCTCCATACGACGATGTCTGCAGGGTTACATTTGAAATTTGTGAGTATCACAACAATGATAAATACGTACATCTCTTTGCATCCTACCGACAGCTGAAACATCGCCAATTATTAATTTGCTGCAGTACAAATTGTATCACAGCCAAGGTGAGAGTTTCTAGTCCTACTTCTAAACATCCTGTACCTGCTGCCGCTCATCACGTAGCCAGACTTCTCAAAGTCTGCGATCTCGTCGCTGGTGAGACCGATCTCACCTCTTCTCGGGATACGTTTGCCTGCTTTCACATACTCCGCCATCGCAGCACCTTCACCTGGCAGCAGCGCATGACCAAAACTGGAAGAAGAAAAAATGCACTTATTAAATAATAAAAAGTACTGTAAAATAAAAGACATGTGCTGTTAATATAGATGTCTGCTTCCTCTCATAAGAGTAAAGACGAGTTTTTACCACTTCTAGGGCTGCAACTGATGGTAATTGTTTATTATCTAATTGCATATTATTTACTTGATCAACTGTTTGGCCTACATGTCAGAAAATGAAAAAAAAATTGAAAATGGACTTCACAAGTTCCTAAGGTTCAAGATGACTATTTCAAATGTCTTGTTTTGTCCAACAGTCAAAAACGATAAAACATCATACAAGATAAACAGCAAATGTTCACATTTTAAAAGCTGGAATCACTGAATTTGCCAGACAGAGTGTACAGCCTGTGGCCGGGTTGGCTCAGAACAGGCGCACATATACTTAGGTTTACGCCTCGACACAGAGGTCCAGGGCTCGACTCCGACCTGTGACAATTTCCTACATGTCTTCCCCCTCTCTCCCCCCTTTCTCACCTAGCTGTCCTGTCCATTAAAAAAGTAAAAGATAAATGCTTGATCAAATATTCTTCTCTATACTGCACTAAAACAGAGTTACGACAGGAAGTTGGCCTCATGTCATTGTTAGCAAAGATAACCTGTCAGTGTTATGAATTTTGGCCGTTCTCAGACAATTCTAATCACCGGAGATACACAGAATCTGCAGAGTAATTTAAACAAATTAAAAAAAGACTCAGGAAAAATAAATGAATTAAAAAAAAAGAAATCTGGCTTTGAATGGTAAAACATCTCCAGTCATGGCAGAAAAACAGTCCGCTAAATTCCACAGATTTTTATTCTGGATCACCACTGAAAACTCTGGTCTAACCAGCACAATGTGACGAGCATTAGGGACGTAACATAACTGCAACAGTAAAAGTAGACTCACTCCAAAGGTCTGTCGTCCTGGGACATTTGTGTGAGCGGGGCTTCGGGGCCAACCACGTGTTCGTCCATGCAGGTTTTCTCCACCCACATCACCCCGTTGGGATCCTCCTCTTCCTCCTCTGACTCTTCACTGCTGGGGTTACTGGACTCCTTGCGGCTCTTCTTCGCCTTCTTCTTCTTGGACTTCTTCGACCTGTTTGGGAACGGAAAGAGATGTTCGGTTAATCAAAATGTCCTTTTTCTGTGAGAATGAAGCTGGCGTATAGCTGCGTGTTAGCACTTACTTCTTGCTCTTCTTTTTCTTTTTCTTCTTCTTTATTTCTTCCTCTTAAAAGATAGAAAACATGCCATTTAAGCTGATAAAACTTGTGAAATATACTTTCTAAGATTAATGTAATTATGAGTGTCTTACCATCTGAATCTGACTCTAGGTCACTGTCCTCTGAGTGCTTTTTGTTCTTTTTTTTCTTGGATTTCTTCTTCTTTTTCTTCCTCTTTTTTTCTTCTGTGAATGACAGATTTCATCGTAAATACAAATGGCAAACAATATACTTGTTATTCATTTTTAATATTACTTTTACTTTATTTATACATGGCGCGCTGTACCTTCTGAGCTTGATTCTGAGCTGCTGTTTTTCTCGTCCTCGACTGGTGTGAATTCGTCAGAGCTGTTTGAGAACAAAGAAATAAATACATGCTTTCTGCACCTGAACATAACAGAGGTCAAGTGTCCTCAACATGTGCAGTACTGGAGAAAAGAAATGTGTGGTTCTTCTTAAAAACAACAATATTGTACGATAAATGTGTTGCCATGAAGGACAGATTATTGACTTACTCTGGCTCTTTCACTCTTGGTGAATATCCCCAAACTTCAGGACAACCTAACTCGCCGATCCTCTCCCTCTCCTGCAGACGCCTGTAACAGAAAGACAGACAGATGCAGCATTCTAAACAAATAACTTATTATGTTATTATGTAACAATGTGTGTGTGTGTGGGAAGGCATTAAGGCAGCAGTCACATCAGTTTCCCTTATTTGTTTAGAACCTAAATAATTGCATCGTCTGTATGATTAGCCGTAGAGCTGTGCAACAATTCAACATTAACAGTGTTGGAAAATACCTGTATTGATCTTGTGAAAATGATTTCAATAATAATAATAATAATTCAGCAAGCAAAGTCTTGGTTAACTGTATCAAAACCTTTTGAACGATCAAGAAATATTCCAAGAGCATATTATTTATTAGTGCAGTTGATATTGTATCAATGAGTTGTAATTTAGCTACATACGCTAAACATATTCATAAATGTTGCATAGGATGAATCTGAAAGTTTAATATTTTAAAAACACTGATTTTTTGTTTTGTTTTGCATCAGATTTTCTGTGAATAGGTTTCTCCTCTTGGTCCTTTTACTATTACATAAGACATTACATTAAGGATATTTTTGGTAAGGCATTTTAAAAGATTAATGTTGAAGTCACTGAAGAGAAAACAAGGTCATCAGGTCATTACCTCAGCTTGGGCTTGGAAAGTATACATATTTACCCTGAATAACAAAGTGGAGGCATTGACTGTTAAAAGGCATGCATATTTACCAGACAGGATATGTCAATCTCGAGGAGCATAAAACTAAAAGTATTTTACTCTCTTGTACACTTGTACAATTGAGACAATAATAAAGGGATCTGAAGCGTGACCAATACTATGGACTAAAAGTCAGGATTTCTTGATCTCTGCTGAATTTATTTTATTATCTACTGTCTCTTTTGTGATCATAACTTCATAGAAAAGCATGACTGAAGTGTTAGACCGACCCTTCAACGATTAATAGATTAGTTGCCGTTTCGTGTTTTGTTACCTGGCGATAAAAGCCTCTTGTCTCTGTCTCTGAGCGTCGTCCCGCTGCTGTTCGTAGTAATAATCTTCTTTGAAGCTACCGTGTTTTCCAGGAGCGTCCCGTTGCTCGGACCACTGGTTGTGACTGATGTTGTTGTTATTGTTGGGACGCTCCCTGGACCTGGACCGGGACCGGCTACGACGGGGGCTTCCAATGCGGATCCGCCTGATGTTTCTCGCCTCTCGGAATCGACGGTCCCGTTCCTCGTGTTCCTTCTCCCTGTTGCGCGGCTTCGGGAGTTTCGGCCCGAAGCTATATGGCGAAAGGCTCCGTTCGCGGCTGTCGCTGCGGTGGCGGCTGCGGGAGCGAGTCCGGGGTCTCCGGGCACGAGGACTCCGAGGCCCCCCGCTGCCGTCAGAGCTCGAGCGAGCCGACAGTGGCATTCCTACTGACTGCTTTAAATTCACACCGAAAATACGGGACACACTAAAGATAAAACGTTTGTATTTTAAGGAAGATTACGAAAAGTCAAAAGGCGTCCAAGATTTCTGTGATACGCAACAAGCACATACACACACACACACAGAACAAGCAGGGCAGAGCGTCCAATAACAGGAAGTCATCATACGTCCGCTCCCAAACAGAAACCGGTCCTCTTAAAAATGTTGCACAAAGTTCCGCGTGCACTTTTAATGAGAAAATGTATAATACAATATAATACATTAATATACAGTATATTATTAATTTATGCACTAAACGAAAGTGGAAGCCAAAGATCTAAAGGTACTAATATTATGACATTAATAGTATAGCGTTGAGTCAGTTGAGACTGAATATTTACTAAGTATAAGTAGACATAAAAGTTAAGTCAATAAATAAAAAACAAAAATGGCACTTGAGGTGATGGGGTCTGGTAGTGGGTTGGTTGTCTAAGAATACGTTTATGAACTGCCCATTTTGATTTGCATTCAGTGTTTATGAATACAGTTGTTTTACAGTTGGATAGATAAAAAAGATACGTAGTCCTGGTAAAGCTGTGGATGTATTCTCTGTTAACAGAGATTAAACCGCTGGCAAAGAAGTACTTTGTAAGTACTCTAAAAAAGATAACATTTCATGGGTTGCAAAACGGACCTCGATTATAACTGCGTCCAGGTGTGTTGTAACTGTGTAATTTCAATTTTCGGTTTCACTTTGTCCGCATCGGATCGGTCCGCAAATAATAATAATAATAATAATAATAATAATAATAATAATAATA
>NC_045742.1:12326028-12326238 GCF_008692095.1 Etheostoma spectabile
TAATAATAATAATAATAATAATAATAATAATAATAATAATTGAATTTATATATACATTTGCATGTGCACAACGTGCAGCCAATTGTAAAAATCTCTAAGGCAAACTGGTCGGGCATCTGGTAAGGATGCGTCCTGGGTGCCTCCGGGAGGTGTTCCAGGCACGTCCATCTGGGAAGAAGACCCAGGACTAGGTGGAGGGATTATATCTCC
>NC_045742.1:12326248-12328462 GCF_008692095.1 Etheostoma spectabile
CTGGGAACGCCTCGGGATCCCCCAGTCGGAGCTGGTCAGTAAGACTCGGGAAAGGGAAGTTTGGGGTCCCCTGCTCTGTTCCCCCCGTGAAACGATACTGGATGAGCGGACGAAAATGGATGGGTGGATGGCAAAGTAATGTTACACAAATATATGTTCTTCTTCATGTGGATCAACGATGGTGATCAGTGCTTTTAGGTGTATAGCTTATGAACGTTTAGAGTCATCATAGTTTATTAGACTAGCCTAAGAAGAGCCACATGTGAAATATAGGTAGAAAATGAAGCCCTCACCCCCTCCCCCAGATGTTGGCGGCTACAACACAGGAAGTTCCCAACATGTGGATTGTGGACCCACACTGGTATACTTGCCGTACTATAGTCAGCGTGGGGTAGCAGTGTGTTTTTTGTAACAATAGAGACGCGCCGTAACAGCTCATAAAGCAAGATGCATTTTGTGAATACTGTTAAGCTGAAAGGAAACGTGGAGCCACCGGCGGTGAACATGAAAGTTGAGGAGGCACTAGCAATGGAGTTCTTTTTTACGGAGTTGAATGCGACCGCTACGTGTCTCATTTGCAGACAGAAAGTATTATTTAAGGGGTTTAATATGAAGCGGCATTACAACGCTAAACACGCGGGAAAGTATGATAAATACAAGGGAAGGAGGAGAAAGATCATGTCCGATACGCTTCATGAAGACTTCAACCGCTCTCCGGGGACTTCAACAGGTCCCGATTTGAGAAGAGAATCTGAACCTAAGCTGATCTCCCCAGGTATTTTACTTTATTTTATTTAATGTCTTTACACTTTTATTTTGAAGGCAATGAACCGGTAGTTATCTCGACGCTAAACCCGGCGTGGAAAAGTAAGTTTTCCACAGAAATAGCCTAACGTCCCGGCAGTCTTTCAAATGTGTTTAAATGCTAACATGAAGTCAACCTGTTATAATGTCTTGTAATGGTATTTAGTTGTTTAATTGTGTAGTCGTTAGTCCGACACGACGGCGACTCCTTGTGGCTGTTCAATCAATGAGGCTGCAGTGCAGTTGGCAGGGGAAGCTGTCTGTTGTTAGCCATTGTCTGTAGCCAGCTAAGTAAGTTACTACAGTCGGGGGTAGTGGCACTGCTTAGTCTTGGCAGGAAACATCAAGGTTGCAGGTAAAAGAAATATGAATTTCATGTGCAGCTATTTAAAGTTGCGATATCTCATGTATCCATTGTGGTATTGTATTTAAAGCTAACATGCTAAAGGGATGCTAAACAGTAGGCCGCGCTGTCCACGATTCATTAAACAGGAAGGGAGGAAACGCAGTTAGCGTTACCTTTTGTTAGATGGCTGAAACAACAGCGTTTGGATATGACTTAATCAAAAGCAACAATAATAGATTCGTTAAAGGAGCAAGTGTCACCGTTAAAATTAAATGACCGTAGTTTCGCACTTGTACAATGTCATACGAGCCTGATATTTCAGCTCGTTACCACCTTGTTAAACTAGCGTCTGCGCGACTGTAAACAGTGATGTTCACATTCATGCTCTCACTGTTGGTGTTTGCATCGAGACACGGCCTTTTCGAGAACTTTATAGTAGGCTAATATGTTCTATTAAGTCATTTGTAATTTTACAAATGCAGCCAGATTACAGGGCACAATCTTCTCAAGCAAACGCAACAACAACAAAAACCATGCCTTCACGTTAAATTTTTGTTGAAACACTTGCAACTTCATGACCATTTTGGAGCCTGTTGCTCTAAATTTCATTTTGTCTGTCAGAAAACGTGCTTTGTAACCTTTTGGCTTACGTCAGTGAGGGTGGACAAAGTATTAGAGGTAGACCAATACATTGTCAGGGTCTATATTAAGTTATTTCAATCAATTAGAAACTCTTCAGTATTGTGTACTACAATTTAGAAGCATCTCAAACAATAGCCTTTATGAACACAAATCAACATATTTAAAAGAGCAGACTTATAGCT
This sequence comes from Etheostoma spectabile, assembly GCF_008692095.1. NCBI lineage: Eukaryota > Metazoa > Chordata > Actinopteri > Perciformes > Percidae > Etheostoma > Etheostoma spectabile. The sequence goes on from NC_045742.1 coordinate 12,328,223, forward strand.
AGCTATTTCATCAGAAACCAGGTGTAACATGTAGTAGGGAATGTTTCGATTCCGATACCAGAAATCGGTATCGCCTCCGATGCTGCCTAAAACGCTGGTATATCGGTATCGGGAAGTACTGGAGTTTATGCACCGATCCGATACCACATAATAAAACCCTTAAAGTAGTTTATCTATGTTCTTTTTCTATTATAAATGAGTGTCAAACTGGATGATAAAAGAAAGTTCTGTGGCGTTCAT
>NC_045742.1:12328472-12332702 GCF_008692095.1 Etheostoma spectabile
TTTGTGTTTGTTCATGTTTCACAAAGAGTTTAACCTGAGCCACTCAGGACTTAAGACTGACAACAAAGATAGAAATCATATCACATCCATACAGGGATAGCAGTATACAGTTGTTAAAAAATAATAAAAATATATGACACACTGGTATTGGTTCAGAACTCTGTATCGGCCGATATGCAAATTCAGGTATCAGAATCGGTATCGGGAAGCAAAAAATGGTATCGGACCATCTCTAATATGTAGTATTGCACAAACAAAAGAAACCAAGTCAGAGTTGGTTTGAGGTTAGACATCGTTTAACAAACATTATTGACTGCTTGGACTATAACTGGAAAAGACTATAACTGGAAAAGCAGGGTATGAAAATGACCAAAACTGAATTTGACTCCAAACCTTTAACTTTATATTTTTTGAAGCACCTACTGGTATTTTGCATGTCGCCATAATGTAATTAACTTGACTTTACTGGTGCACTCAGAAATGTGATTCTCACTTTTTTCTCTCTACAGCCATGCCAAGTCTAAAGCTGATATCTGCTACTGACACACAGTATTCAGCAACTGTGCTGAAGTCAATGAATGAGCAGCGAAGCCATGGATTATTTTGTGATGTCACCATTATCATACAGGACAAGAAATTCAGAGCTCACAAAACAATCTTGTCTGCCTCAAGTACTTATTTCCACCAGCTCTTCAGCGTAGCTGGACAAGTGATCGAGTTAAACTTCATCAGAGCAGAAATCTTTGAAGAGATTCTTAATTACATTTACAGCGCCAAGATTGTCCGTGTCCGCTCTGACATGCTTGAGGAACTCATCAATGCTGGACAGATACTGGGAGTCAAGTTCATTGCAAACTTGGGGTCACCGTTATCACAAGTTAAGGGTCTGCCTGGTTTGTCTAAGGAGACTGGGAGCAAAAGTGACACACCCACAGAGATGATGCCCATCATCGCAGAGTCTTTCTCAATATCCGCGGAGGAATTCAATCAGACAAGCAAGCCTGCAGGTAATGACTCGGACTCGGACAATGATGTTATGTTTGTCTCACACACAGATGCTCAAACCAGAGCAGCCAGTCAGAAAGCCAACTCTGGTGAGGTCATTGATGTGGACATAGCTGATTCAAAAAATGCAGCACCAAATCAAAATGAAGAATCAAACCATGAAGTTGCAAAACAGAAAGAGAAAGCCAAAACCACCTTAAAAACACATGCTGCAAAGCCTCCCGTCATTAGTTGTCCAAACCCCAGTTTGCCCAACAGCAGCCCTCTGCGCAGTCCAGACAGCAGCTCCAATAACTCGTCTTCCCCTGCCAGAGTTTCCTCAGGAAGTGCTCCCACAACGCCAGCCAGGTTAGGCAATTTCACCCCTGAGCCATCGAGTGCCTCTCAGACCTCTGAAAACAGTGATATAATGGGAGTCCACAAGAAGCAAGTGTCTGCTTCATCTCAGCAAGGGGATTTCAAAGTAAGGCTCTTAGATGTGTCTGATAGCCAAGCAAATCCCACTAGCATACCCAAATCAGTTATAGCAGCAAAAAAGACGGTGACACTGAATACAGCAACAGAAATTGATTCAATTTCATCAGGCTGTAAAGTGTATGCCAATATTGGAGAGAACACTTATGACATTGTCCCAGTGAAGGAAGATCCAGGCGAAGGGGGCTCTAAAGCCAATAAAGGGAAGAGATCATTAATGGCAACGCCTGTAAAGCCCCTGGATAAAACACCCACATCCCCGAAGGCCAGCCCAAAGAAGAGGACCAAAACAGAGCTTGAGGATCACTACGAGCTGATCATGGATGGGAAGACTTTCTATGTGTGCATCGTCTGCAAGCGCCCATACGTGTGTCTGACAAGTCTCCGCCGTCACTTCAACACCCACTCGTGGGAGAAGAAGTACCCGTGTCGCTACTGTAACAAGGTCTTTGCACTGGCCGAGTACAGAACTAAACATGAAATCCATCACACAGGAGAGCGGCGGTACCAGTGCTTGGTGTGCAATGAAATGTTCATGAACTACCAGTTACTGTCCACCCACTGCAAGCAAGTCCACAACCAGGATCCCAGCGGGAGGAAAGAGAAAGATGATGCAGACAACAACTTGTACCGACTCCTGCCGTGTAAGACGGTGCAGATGAAGCCATACTCCTGGAGCACTGACGGGCACGGGGTCCCTGTCATATCCGAGGATGGGAGTGTGCATCACATAACCAGCGTCGGCGAAGACGTCCACTCCTCCACCCAGACCAGGATGTTGAACTGGGACGACATCTTTATTGAGTCCGATGCTCACATGCCACCTGATCACAGCCAACCGGAGTCAACCATGAACAGTCCTCCACAAGGAGCCACAGAGTTTGACTTTGTTATACCAGAGACCTACTGAGCATTACTCGCACTGCTCCGTTACCTGTGCCTTTTAGGTGCCCCCAACCGTTTTTTCCTCTTTGGTTCCATGGCAACAATATTCGTATGTAATTCTTAATAGTGTCCGCTTAAGGTACGGTCTCATTAGCCTTTCTTTTTGAGGACATTTGTGGTGTAATATTTGAATGAATATGGTGATGATGCACTCTAGAATAATGTCAGAAGCAGCAGGGAGCTCTGACCTGTGAGTCTGCCGGAGACAGCTGGAGATTGCTTGAGTTTGTCAGTCGTGCCGTCTTCAGTTGAAGTGAAAGTCAGTCGAAGTGAATAGTTGCAGCATGGAAGTGTAATGTGACCGTACCTTTAATCACGTTACTCTGCTTGTGTAATAGCCTTTCTCATCTTTTGGATCATTGGAATAAATGATTGTCACATTAGCAAAATACATAGTTCACACGCAGTAAAATCAATCAATCAAGCAAAAACTGCCCCAGACATGAGGCATAATTCACTAGCTGTAATAAAAAAGGCAAATGTATATTTAATTTTTTTAATGTATGAGGCAAGTTATAGCTATATCAGCTAGAAGATGTCTGCTAAAGTATCTGGAGGACAAAGCATTTGATGATTTTGTCTGTAACTGTAACCCTTTTTTTAACAGGATATATTAGTATGACATTCGTGGTTTTAACAGATTTGTGTAAAATACAGGATGATGCCTGTAATAAAATAAAAAATGATTGCTTACATTTTAAGTCAATCACCACCGGATGCATCAATCTTGAGTCTGTATTTGAAAATTAGATGGAGTTTCTGGACTGATGATTCCTTGTTCCCATTTGAGTGAGAATGTTAAGAATGATGTGAAAATATATTTTTTCATTGCGTGATTGTTGGCGATCCCACGTGGGTATTATGGCAGGGAAGATATACAATGGTTATTTAATTTTCCAGTGGTTGGAAAAATAGTAATGGCTTTTTTTGTCTGTTAAACCCCTTCTGATTTAATTTGATACACCTGTACATTTTTATTTTCTTTGCTTTCCTTGTTGTGCCCTAAATGTAATTTTAATACAAAATCTGCCGGCTTCATAGTTTACTAGGGACTTTGCATACTAACGTGAGGATAGGATTGACATAAATTGAGGATTATTTCAGTCCGTACATATAGCACTTAGTGTTGGATCAGGCAGAAGATTTTTTGTAGTAATATTTTTACATTTTTAATCTTGTTCTTCCGCTGTTTTAAAATGTAGTGATTGGTCAGTAAGAGTAAAAAAAACTAGTGCTAACATGGAAATCTATTCTACTTCATGTCATTCAATAAAACATGCCAGATTTGTTTTTCTATTAAATTAACATTGTTGTGTGATGTACAGTACATTTGCGTTAATCACTTTTTTTTTTTTTTTACTTTTTCAGATGTATTTATGAGTTAAATAGCATTTTAGCAATAAAATTAAATACTCAATTATGTTGGCATTGTACTAAATCTCCCTTTTCTGTCAATTAGCAATGAGTGTTCCCTAATGGTAAGACAACTGTTTTACAATTTTTTTATTTTCTCGCACTACCAGAATATAAACATCTGCTATTTTATTTACTGTTGTGTCAGTGCGATGTATACATTCTTTCGCAATTCAAATTGAACACAACGGAAGTCTTTATCACTTTTTCACTTGCAAAAGTATAAGTCTAAAAAAATTAAAAAAATCCTCTCTGGAGTTGTGGATTAAGAGTTGAATCCACTCGTGTCATTCACTTAAACTTAGTTCATTACACTGTACACAGCCCATCATAGTGGAAATTGAGCACTGCATTAACCCTCATGTTGTCCTCGGGTCAAATTGACCCATTTTC
>NC_045742.1:12332712-12332815 GCF_008692095.1 Etheostoma spectabile
GTTCTTTTTAACTACCCAATTGTAATTACCCAAAATAACAGGATTGATTCCACACAACGCTCTTTGGCAAGTATAAATCTCTACTTTCATTAATTTTGGGGTG
>NC_045742.1:12332825-12362124 GCF_008692095.1 Etheostoma spectabile
AAATTTTATAGCATTTGAAAAAAAAAAAATGTAAGAGGTTTTGAAATAGTATTGAGTAAAAGTTGACATATTCCAGTCTGTGATTATCCATCAACATACATTCCTTTAATTTTAGTCTAAATAATTCCTAATTTCTGCTTTTCTAACTCAAACATTAGGTATAATTTCCTATAAATGAGGTTTATTGACCATAAATTGCAAAAATAACTGTAAAACTAAAGTTAATAAGTTAGTGTTACGTAGTGTTGAAAATGAACATTGAAAAAAGCATCAAAAGTTGAAAAAAAGGACAAAAAGTTAAACATTAAAAAAATGCATCAAAAGTGTTGATTTTCAATATTGACGGGAAGACAACACAAGGGTTAAACCCGTCCTTAGGGTTAGCTTTAGGAGCAGCAGGCCACTGTCAAGCACCTGGGAGCAGTTTTTCGCAGCAGAACATATTAACCTAAATGCTAACATACCCACAATGATAACATGCTGATGTTTACCATCTTAATTTAACATGTCATGCTAACATTTGCTAATTTGCACTAAAAATAAAAGTCGAGTGACTTGATGGTGTTGATGTGGAAAGTTAAGTGATCTCCAAAGTTATCAGTTTTATCTTTAGAGGAGGACATGATCACCAAATTTAAAAGCAATCCATCCAACAGTTAGACAAAATAAGACAAAACACCAAAAATGTCAACCTCATGGTGGCGCAGGAGGAAACGTCTGGATCCCTGACGTCAGTAGGGATCATCCTCTGAGCACTGAATGTCTGTGTAAATTTTGTCATGGCAACCTATCTAACCTAGCCGACAGTTGAGATGTGTGTGTCTTTGTCTGGGACAAAGTGATAAACCGACCCCACTGCTAGCTTGGCTTAAAAGAAAAACACACACCATTTGAAATTACACAAAACATTTTTTTAATGGCAAGATAAAAGGAACTGACAATCAGCCCCTGAGAGTGTGTGGTTTAAATTATAAAAAGCATGGATTGAAGTTGACAGCAACCCGTCTCACAAACTAAGTTTGGTCTTCTTATCACTTCAACAGTTGTTCTTTGACTTTTCATGATCTCCCATGTCATGTCAGTGAATCCAGCACCAACTGTTTACACTCGGGCTTAATAAGGTTTCTTCCTGACAAAGACAACACATTTCAACTCATAGCTGTGATATTGCGACTACTTACAAGGAGAGATGAAATATGCATACCGCCTTTGCAGCTTTCAGTGAAAACACAATATATAGGATTTTTGGGTGTAACTAACCATCCTTCCTTAACTACTGCAGAATAGCTTATTTTGTCATTTCTCTGCAAACTGATCAAGATATTTTTGAACATAAGCTGAAGAGTTGATAATTAGATACCATGATCTGATAGTATACCTTAGGCTTAGCTTGCTAAAAGAGCATCTGTGTATAACACTGCTGTACATACATTAAGAGCATGTAATACCTCCATTCCTGCTAACTTTGCCTAATTAATAAGTGTAGAAATGACTGCCTGGGCCTACAACTAGTTTTTCCTTTTCTAGCTGATTCCTAACTGGGGAAGACACCAAAGCTTTCATGTAACTGGGGTTTGATATCATAGGAGGGTTATAGCTGTGCTCATCAGCCCATCTGTCATCTGTGTTACTCGAGGCAGGAAGCATTTACAATATGTACTAAACAAGAGGAAACATAAAGCAGGAGCTGGAGGAGAGTTTTTGACCTTGTACAGATTAAGTCCAGGTGGCCGAGAGCTGCAGCGCTGATGGCCCATTTGCATTAAGGCAGATAGATGTGTAAACAGCCCTGGCTTTGAAACGGTTGTTTCTCTCCTGATGTGTATACACAAACACACACATACACATACACACACTGTAGGCATGAGAGTGAGTGGTGCTCAGGGAGACAAACACTCATTGTGTTGGGCTGAACTCAAAGGCAGTGTGCTCCACGGCCATCCCCTTCCTCACCACCTTTCCTTCAGCACAGTTCTCAAAGATTGTGAGGGAAAGCCCAGAGGAATTGTGCATTCAAACCTCTCAATCAGCACCCGATAATGTTTCAGGTGCCTTCTTTGCTCTAAGCCATCTTATGGGCTGTACGGTGGGGGCTTCTCATCAGGATGGTTGTGAGGAGGAGAGTAGCGTGGAGGGATCATGGTGGGCCACAGGTGGCTGGCTCCAGACTGGGAGTCATCCGACAGGCCGGAGGAGTCTGGGAACATGTAGGAGCCCTGCGGGGGAAGACAGGATTTTTTTCAGAATGACCTGTCCAAGAGTTTGGTTTCAGAATAACTGCTGACTAAATCACTGTAAATACGATTTTGTTTGATTATTTAAAGTGGCTGTGTACCTGCAGGTCGTAGGTAGTGTAAGGCGGCAGGCAGGGGGCAGTGTTGTAATATGAGTTGAGGGTGGTGGTGGTTGGTGGAGGAGGCTGTGGGGGGACTGGAGCTGTGATGGTCTCCGGCTCAGATGTGCTCTCTGAGACAGCTGAGGGAGTCTGACAGGAAGAATATTGGTCACTTTCTGTCAGTTCAATCACCAGAGACTTACAAAACAAAAACCTTTCCATCAGCTCATACATTAGTTCAACGCATTCAGTAGAATTTACACTCAGTTGCCGGATGGTGTCTTCTCTTCTTTGCTGGTAAATATATGTACCCACCATGTCTTTGAAGCCTCCCAGCACCGCAGCAGCAATGATGCCCAGAAAGAGGGCCACGATGTTGAGGACTGTAGCAGACCACAACAGGTGATAGAGGTGCACCACGTCTTCGCAGCTCTTCACATCTGTGTATTCGTGGTAGCCTCCAATCACCTCTACACGGCTAGCCCAGTGGGTGGAACAGAGAGGGAGACGGCATACAGTCAAGCCACAAAAAGTCAATAATGAAAGTTTTGCTTTTTTGTATTTAGGGCACAATGAACATACAACATGTTTTGATTTATAGATATTATTGAGTCAATGAGAGCTTGAGACACAGTGGATATGAATGGGTTTTTGGTCAAACACGAAAAGGACATGATGTGGAATTGGCACACTAAAAAAAACACATGAGTTGATCATTAATGGCCGATATGGTTCTAGAAAAAAAAAGAACCTACTTCCAAATCATGGATGATTTCCTAAACTTTTTCAAAACATCTTTATTCTGAAGTCCCATAAGAGGATGTTCTCTGCAACAAAGGTTAAAAGAAAAGAAACATTCTTGTTCTAATACAATCAACGTTGCAGTGCAAAAAAATCTCCCACATAAATAGCACAACGCTACACATAAAAAAATCCAAACAATCAAAGCAACACAGCAAAGTTACTGATTCAGAGGTTTGTCGGCATACTCACTTCCCGCAGTTATAGAGGTCGCAGCAGTAACAGGTGTTGCCCTTCACACGCAGGTTACATGTGCGCGATGATATCTGACAGGGCACCTGAAGGACAAAATTCATTTTAAATTATTAGTCTTTTCACTTTTGGTCAACTTGTGGCTCTTAACAATGTCCCTATACAAGTGCAAGGCTAACACTGACACATACACTGAGCATGAATTCATTGTATTTCTGTAAACAGAAAGTTAATTATGTGTTTCTTACATCACGTTCAGTCTCACTGGAGTGATACTCACAGCGGCCAGCATACAGAGGCCTGAGGTCCTGCCGTACAAGTGATAACATTTTAACACATTTAAGTGCACAATTCATTACTGGTCTACTGACAGACCCACACTGAATTAGAAGAAACAAAAAGAGACAAGAACTCATTGGTGATTAGTGCTGCATGATTAATGACTGAATTGTTAATTGTGAGTGAAATCTAGTTCATCAATCAAAACCGTTTACAAAGCTGGTAAGCAAGGCTGGAACATTAACTGGGTGAAGCGGGACACTGCCCTTTTAGTTTTTAAAAAGTATGATGGGTTTATTATGCACTTAATTGTGCAGCCCTACAGTTGATGTATGTATAGTTGAGGCAAAGCAAGAAAGGATTGTGAACTTTGGTACAAAAAATGTGATTTAGTTTGAGAGGTAAAATTAAGAAAAATAAAAATGTTTAATGTAACATGATCAATATAACAGTCATAAAAATGAGAATGGATAACCATCTGACAGCATCACGTCATGTCTTCAGTCTGTCACTGCATCATATTAATAATTCGCTTTCATGCAACAGTAAGGCTCTTTGTAGTTCAGTGTACAAAAAACTAACAACTGCATTAGTGGTTATGCATTGTTTTAAGTACTTTGCATCATGGAGAATAATCTCCTACTACAAAATACATTTTTCTTGCTGAGAACGGTGCAGCAGCTGATACTGCCGACCATACGTGAGCAATGCCCTTCCAGAAGGTCAAAAAATTTACTGTCTCATGCAGACAGAATATATTAAGCTTTAATGGGGATGGCATTGATTAATCAGCTTGTTATAAGTCAGGGCATAAGTGTTATATATTATAATTTATAATTTATCAGTTTGGTTATGTAAGTAGAAGCTTCAGTGATACTTACAATGTGCCTGGAAGCAAACACTCCATCAACAATAGCACAGCAGAAGGCAGCCACCACGCCGAAACTGATGAAGACAATAGATGCCACTAACTGTGAAAGAAAACATCATCTGCATCACTCTTCATTGCGCTTTTGAGACTATAATCTCAATTTAAGCATAATTTAAATTGCTTCCTCTCACCACCTTTGTATTGGGTTACATTTGCAACAATAATCTGTATCATCCTGCTCATGTGCTTCTCTCTAAATGGGAATACCTTTGAATGGGACCAGGGTGGAGAGGGCTGTGTGGGCCGGGTGAAAGACAGTAACAGAGCGCTGCGGTTGTCACCCAGCTCCAGTGGTGCTTGTGGCTGGCACAGTTCCCAGCTCTTTATAGGCACTGCAACCCTTAATCCCCTCCACACTCCCCTAACTCTCCTCCTTTCACTCCTTAATGAAAGACAGCAGCATGTATTCAATTACACATCACCCCACCCTGTCTGCAGCCAGCCGAGCTCACAGGAAGGAGGCAGTGCAAGTGACAAAACTGATCCAACAGCTAGAGGTAACAGGGATACATGCCTGTCCCAAGCTTTCTACAACACTAATATGAATACATCTGTAAGCATTTGATTGAGAAACCAAGGGTTTTTCCACACTGTGCTCATGATTTGGCAAAGGTGTTGATAGTTGTCGGGCTGGTAAATGTAAATGTAAATGTGCTGTATTTATATAGCGCTTTTCCAGTCTTAACAACTGCTCAAAGCGCTTTTACATCTACAGGAAACATTCACCATTCACACACATTCATACACTGTGGCCCAGGCTGCCGTACAAGGTGCCACCTGCTCATCAGATAAACATTCACACACATTCACACTCCGATGCGCAGCACCGGGGGCAACTCGGGGTTCAGTGTCTTGCCCAAGGACACTTCGACAATGACTGCAGGGGCAGGGATCGAACCACCAACCTTCCAATTGGCAGGCAACCGCTCTACCACTGAGCCACAGCCGCTGGTCATTCTTAGTTTTTTACTCTAAAGGACTTGGCCCTCCATCAACATTATTTTCTGCAAAACTAACAACAGTTTGAGTCATTTTAAATGAAATAATTTCTGTATTTGTGTTTTGCTCTCGTGTGCTCCTCTCACTGGTTTGAAGTGGACAGGGCTTAGCTGGAAAAACGTAAAGTCTCATCGATGAGGCACTCAGGAGCAACATTTGAATCAAAGTCTGAGTTGTGGGTTGTGCTTATGCTGCAAGGCCACTGTTAATCAAAAACAACAGTCCTAATGAAGCAGGCTTTGAGTGTTAAACTCTTAATAAATAATACCTTAAGATGTTTTCCAAACTTTAACTGTGATTGTTACACACTAAGTCATTATTATCTGATGTTAAAGTGAAATACTTAAGTTTTCGAGGGCTTTAAACATCAAGATGTTCAAACATGTTTTTCGGGGATAATCTGGAATAAAATGTGAAATAAAAAAAATGTAGGTTTTGTGTGGCACCCAGTAATAAAGACCCTTTACTACATGGAGTGGTAACATACCTACGTGTATCAGAAGTGCTTCTTCATCTATGTGCTTCTTTGATTTTCTTTGCACCATTTTAAAATCAATAAAATCATTTTAAATCAATATTTGTTTTTTTTATCCTATACTCATAAGCCTTTATTTTAAACTGTAATATAAAAAGGTGCACAGTTTGCTACTGATGTCTTCTAACAGGATAATTTGTTGATCGTTTTCTGTCAATTATTATTCTTTTAATTTCTCCTATTTACAAGTATAAAAATATAGAAAGCTATTATTCTTAACTCACTGAAAACACATTTTTTTGTATTTGTATGGTGATTATTCTCTCAATTGGTCAATTAAAAAGACCAGATAATAGTGTAAATGTTTATCAAACTTTCCCAGAAATAGTTTTCTCCAAGCAAAAGTCAAAAATCCAAATATACAATATATTAATAATTCTTCTGCCAAGTACATTTACACATACAGGGAATGTATTCTCTGCCTTTAACCCATCCTAACTAATTGGGAGCAGTGGCAGCCATAGTCCGGCTCCCCGTGACCAACTCCAGTTGTAATGCTAGTATCTATGTCAGGACAAAGGCAGGAGTTACCTAGCATGCATGTCTTTATACTATATACTATCATAAAAGACAAAGAAAACATGTCAATGTTCACACTTAAGTGGCTTAAAGCAGTGAATTGTCGGCATTTGTGGTTAAAATATAAATGTTTAATTAATTAGTTAAATTAGTCAATTCATTTTCTGTAGACTAACTAATCATTTCAGCTCTACTGAAAATGTAACAATACAAAAGTCATGTGTGCTTCTAATACCCCAAAACCATGAATTGTATCAACACATTTTATTCTATGTAATGAAATGTTATGGGAAACAACATATCAGAGGCAGAGTGGTGTAACTCGATCAGTTGTGGGACCCGGTGGCATCCAAACTTTGCTGCTTTATGTGGAAAGCTGTCACAGTTCAAACTCATTCTTCATTTCAGCCCTGACAGTCCCCGCCTGGCACCTTCCACCTGCTCCCTTCATCTTCCATCTTTCCTTCCCCACATTCCAGTGTGGACATCTGCCCTCCTCCACTTACACCCTATTTCTATTTCTGGCTGCAACTCACTTGAAGCCCGGAAGTTTAAGACCCAGTGGGACTCACAGTCTGGGTCAGGTCTGCTATGTCTATTGTCCCATTGACAACATAATCTGGCATGTAGGCTTTTGTAAATTAACTGGGAATGAAACACTGTTTTTTTTAAAGATTATTTTTTGGGGCTTTTCCCTTTATTAAATTGGATAGCCATGAAAGGGGGAAAGAGATGGGGGATGACACGCAGCAAAGGGCCGCAGGTCAGACTCAAACCCAGGCCACTGGAGAACTCAGGCAACATGGGGCGAACGCTCCTACTGAGTGAGCAAGAGGCCGCCCTAAACACAGTTTAATGATAACTTTCTGTGACTGTAAAGACAAGCACTGAAAGTGATCTCAATGCACAAAGGAAATATAAATCCTCTTACCATCTGCCTCTTGTTCTCTATCAAATGAGCGCCAATAATTCCCAGAAAAGAGCCAAAGCCCAGCTGGAAAAAAGAGAAAATAGCTATTAGGGTATTTATCTATTTTGACCATAAAGCTTTGATTTCATACTGCAGTGAGATAAATCTAGCGTTAGGTGTTTCTGTCACACCCTGGAGAAGCACTTTAGCATGTTTACAGTGTTATGAACTATTCACAATCTCTGTACATTACATGATATCTTAATGATTTAAATTATGAATTTGAGGTCAAAATTAGAAGAGGCATCTTTGGAAATGTAGCTGACACACAGGGGCAGCTTTCATGGTCGCTCTTCACTTTCAGCAGAACAAAACACATTTATGGACTGAGATACTTGGCCTCACTCAGCCCATAATGATACTGATGCTGAATAATGAATGTGTGGAAAATTCAACCCTCAGAAACCCTTCAGTAATTAGGCTCATCGGGAGCGGGAAGAGAAGACTGAAAACACTCTCACTTCCCTGACACTTCTCTCATTATGAACTCTGACAGTGGACAGGCCTGTTGCTGTTGCATGCAGGTGTGAAGGTGCACTCACAATGACTCCTGGGTAGTAGCCACCCACTGTGATGTTCTGCGTCCTGGTAGTCGCTGCCAGGCCAAAGATGAGGATGAGCACAGATACGATGAGCAGCAACACTGTCACTATTATGGATTTTCTCTTCCTCCTCTTAAAGGAACCTAAAAGACGACAAATGAGGCCACATTACTGCTGTGACGTGAACAGGAAAGTGATGTGAAATTAAAGGATGAGGCTGCAACTAGACTCCACCACAAGCATTGATGCAATGGGAAGTAGTTAAAGAGACGTGAGACTGGACTGGAGTTTCATGTATATGACAATAAACTAAACTAGACTTGAAAACGTAAAACAAAGTACCCAACTTGAACTTGACATATTCATACAGTATATGTTGCTTTTCTTTAATCACAGATGGTTTGATTAAGTGGGAAAACTTCCTGACATGCTCCAAATGATCAGTTGATTCAACAATTTGCAGCCATTTACAATTACATTTCATCATTACATTTACATTTGGGTGTTTTTTTCTATTGATTTGTGTCAAAAACTTAATTTAACAGCTTTGAGATGTTGATCATATAATAACAACAACAACACAGCCTCTTCAAGTATTGCTGTTCAAGACCTTTGTTGAATATCATTCCCTTAATTCCCTTTCTCTCTCCTCATAATAAGTCAGCTATTTGCTGTATTCTGTCTGATAGAGGCATTCAAGTTTTTGAATACTATTACAGGCAACATACTATACAATCCATGTACGCATCCAGAACAGGTAACTGTATACTGTATATTTGTAAAGCAGAGTTTTCATCCTGTACTGAAATCAAATAACTTCACTAAATTGGCAATAATAACTAATAATACAACCATCATTTACACAAGAGCATATTCAAATACACAACAAAATGTACATTAAGCAAAAAATTAAATACCTGACAATTTGTGACAAGTTTACAATTCAGAAACCAAAATAACCAAACTTATTAACAATATATATCATCAACTACTAAGACAACCATAAACTAAAAACAAAGTGCCAAAGGTTTACACCATTCAGGCCAAATAGCCTTAAGAAATGTGCTTCTTTTAAACTCACTCTAAACTCCTTTCAGAGGGCACTTATTTAAAGAGCGGCTGGCTGAAAATCATCCCTAACAATATTCAAGGCCTTTTGGTGAAGTCAAACAATATAAACTGAAGAGAAGGACAGTAGGAAGTGGCCAGTTATTTTATTTTAGATGCAGTGTTAACTATTTTCTCCAATGCACCTGTTTCAGCAGTAGTCAGGCTGATAGAGAAATGTCCACCTGCTCCTAGCTGATCTATTCCATCTATTTTTTCTACCTCTTGATGTATTTACTCTTTCAGAAAGCTCATCACAACATCGTCAAACTAATAGATCATCCACGTCACTTCTAAGTTATGTTTTATCCATTTTTGGAAACACAGAGTTGGCAAGCCACAGACAGATTTCACTGCTAGTGAATTATGATGCTCCAACCTGGAGATCAATAAGAACTCACTACACTGAGCAGGGAAAACATATCTGTCAAGTTTTCTCACAAGGGTGCCGGCATGATGACAGCCGCCGAGATTAATGATCTAGTAGTCTCACTATCTAGAAATATATACAATCTTGAAGAGCTGGTAATTATATTACAAAACAATTACTGCATATTGTGATGAAATTACAGTTCCTCTGGGATTGTGTTCACTGTAATACTGTACTGTAGATTGTTTTAATGTCCTGGTTTCAAATGCTAAATTACAGTTAATTGAAGCAACATGGCTGTTTAACATCCGTAGATGCAAAGATCACATCATCCAATGCCAGCTTTAAGGTCAACTATTTGCCACTCTAGATATTATCAGATTGTCAATAGTTTTACGCCAAAAACATTGTTAACACATTTTATTTAATCAATGTCCTCTGGCCCTAACTCAACATCATGGGTAGATTAGTTTGACTGTAGTTCTACCTGAGACCAGGGGACTACATGTATACATTTAAGCATTGGTACTGTTATTTGACTTACAGTACATACTGCTCATGAAGAGGTAAGATTACTTATGTTTAACATAATGCTACAAAGTAGATATTTGAAGATTACTCCATGCAACAGAGTTACATGTTTTCTGTGACACAACCATTCCACAACATATCTTTGCCTCTCCAGTCCAGTAATTATGGTCCCCTTGTCTTTCTCCACCTGCTTAACAAGGAATGAGAAGTCAAAGCACTTACGTGATCCTACTGTGTCAACAATCTAGTACTATTGAGAATTACCTCTTATGGACAGTAGCCTACTAAAATGTTGTAAACATATTCACAGATTTTCTCCAACACGAACACACCATTTTATTCCTTTATTTTTTTATAGAAGCAGCCGAGCATCCCGTCATCGTCGCCGCACCTGCAGTGACGCGCTGCGGCCTGGACTACAAGAAGAAAAAACGCTCTGATGATGCAACGAGTGTTTTGTCTGCTTTTGTGAGAGAGAGAAAAACATACCGCTACTGTTTTAAACCGACACAAATTGTATAGGCATACTAACTGCCTACATATATACCTTAGTGTTAAACAATTAAAAGAAGCTTTCAGCGTTCAATACAGTCCCTGCATTCAGTGTGGTCAAACGAGTGTCGGTTTATTATTTAATTGATCAAACCTGCTGCAGAAACGCCATTGACCTTGCACACACCTACCCACGCTTGTCTCAGACAGGGTCAGTCCGCTGGATTGAAGGCTCTGAGCAGGAGGCATGCTGGCTTGAGGCTGTACGCAGTCCGCCCGGACGACCCACTTGCTTATAATTAAACAATAGTCACGACTCAACGTTTTTCGCTATGTATTCTAGAGCTAACTGTGAGAAACCGTGAGCTAACGCAGACGGCGTGCTCGCTTGCTGTGGCATTCTCTGACAACAGCCCCCCCGTCCCGCCGAGCCCGAGTCTGTCTCATTTACATCCCCGCGGCTGTTGATTCGTCTGCCGGTCTCCGTCCTCACAGTGTGTCGGTGTGAGGACGGTGGTGGGTCGCTGCTGCTGCTGCTGGCTGTATGTGCGCATGTCACACACATAAGGCTACTCAAAAAACGAAGCAGCCCTACTCAGTCGTTACTTACACTTGTTTCAAAGCGAACCGTACCGGTCCATGACATATTATCAGTTCGAAGTACGTGAGCGTTTAGCGTTATACCGCCATGTCCGCCATGTAGCCTAGCCTACTTTCCAATACAAGAACAAATGTTGAATCGTAAGATAATTAATTTGATATTTTCTTAATACTGTCGTCTCTGTTCTGTAGATTATACTGCTCTGTACGTGTCTTTGGTTTTCATAGATGTGGAGCTCATTGTCGTGGTTTGGAAGAAAGTAAAAGTTGGAGCTGACACAGTGTTCAGGGCAAGCATCGAGCGCCACCGTCTGTCAAAAATAGACGTTGCGTTCAAGAGCTTTATATTTATGTAAACATTTTAGACATTCAGGGAGCGGGTACGTCTGAGCAAAGACTAGTCCTGAAGACATTTTTTGTACACAATTCCATCTGGTCCAAAATAAAAGAGGACCCCATGTTTTGTCTTATATTTTATATATTTTACTTTAGGTAGCCTAAGCTATGAAGGTGGACAGTAGGCTACTAAAATGAGAAAATCCAGGTCAGATACTTATAGTCTATGGTCAGATATGAAACTGAAAACGCAGTATGTGTCAGTAACCACAAAAACCAAAAAGGTAAAATAATCACGAAACCATAATTATACATTTAGATTCAAATATGTTGCCTAAATAACATTTTTTAGTTGTGTCTTTTTGCTTTTAGTTGTGTCTTTCTTTCTACTTTTTTTTTTAACCTAGGTTGCACTTTTATTTTTCACAACGACAGGGCGATTGCCTCCTGTGTCTTTCTGGGAATTAGTTTTTTTTATCAAAGCAAAATAACTAACTAACTTAAAAAAATAAATTAAGATTCAGTGTTTCCCATCGGACACTTTAAGCCTATTCCTGGCCCTGTTAAGTGTTTGAAATGTCATTTAGAACTTCATGTAGAGAAAAATAACATTACAGAAAATGTTATTATTTTGTTAATTAAAAATACAGCTAGCTGACTAGCTGATAAATAATATGTAAGAAAAAAAACTACATATTTTGCATAATTTCTAAAGGGGGTTGTAATTGTAATTGTAAGTTAAAGACTTGGAAATATGACCTCAGGATCTCTTAACATTTTTTCAGCTCTGTACATACAGGCACACACTGCAACTTTTTCCTGATAATTAAAACATCACAAAATGCTATTTTTTGTAAACTCATTGTGCTATTGCGGTGCACACAGTTGCCTGATTTAATTAAACAACCCATTTGTATTTTTACGGTTACATCCTATATAATGTCACTGTCATGTTGCTTAAAAAGCATAAACTCTGCCCAAATTATATAACAGGAAGGTCTGTAATATGTTCGATGAAACAAGACTGGTTTTTTCACCGATTGCTTTTGTTATGTGTAGGCCTACGTGATGGCTATTGACTGAAGGGCTGCTGATTTGATGCCATGGCACTCTGTTTAAAGTATGCAAACATACTATACAGCAACCGTGCTCTTGAGCAAGGCACTGGAACTTCCCAAATTGCGCCAACTAAGGCTGGATTATTGAAGAAGCAAACAGCATCCTTATTGACTGTGTGTAATCAAATTACCAGAAATTTTGGCCATGGTAGATTACCCGCAGGGGGTCGCAGTGACTAATTTGGTCCTTTCTCCCCAGCAGGTTGACCCGGCCACGCAGCTTGCCCTGCACAAATGCACATACCCACTAGTGACAATGCATGGAATATAAATGCTGCATGCAAGAAGCCATAAATACCATTTTGAATGACAAAACCTTTTTAGAGCATTCCTCTGCATGGACAGGTGCATGCAATTAATGCTTCCCATAAAGGCTTTTCCAGCAAAATGTTCTGGGGATTTTTGCTTTTCTGCAAATGTACTTATGTGAGGAGATGAATCATTGGCCTTCACTGTAAAATACACATACACACACACGCATAAACACACACGCACACACTAAAGCGCACGAGAACACGTGCACGTTTTTACCGCGCAAATCTCAAAGAACAGATTTTTTTCCATGACGCAATTTCTCTTTTCATGTAAAGAAGCAGGAAAAAAGTCCCCCCTTTCCCACTTTTTACACGGGGGTAACAGAACGTTACGTGACCGGCGTGCAGATGGGATCAGGAATGAGGACATCTCGAACTTCTCCAGAGGGGAGCTTATGGTAAGCAGTTGCTGCAGGACTCTATGGAGCTGCTGGCGTTGTCAACTGGATCAGTATGCATGAATGTGAGGAGACAATAGCCTACATAATGAACTACATTTAATTTATGATTATGTTATTATGTGATATGGTTCATGTTGAATATAGGCCCAGTCAACAATGAAATAATAGGCCTACACATTTTTTTTATTTTTTTTTATTTAACACGTTAATTGTCCTTTGTGCACATATACAGTAGGCCTATGCAGTCACAGGCATTGACAACCGTGTCTTGGATAAGCCATAAATATTGTATTCAGGCTTTGCTTCAGACTTAGCCCGACAATGGCTAATGGTGTGCGTGTACTGAATGCAGTGCTCTGGCCCAGGCCGCTGCCAAAACGTCTCTTGGACAAAAAAAAAGCACTTTGTACCCCACCCCCAGTTTTTCTCTGTCCAGCGTTCATTCACTATGATGCGCGCTTAGTTGCGAGAGGTTCTCCACACGCGGTCCACTTTGCATGCCTACAACTTTTTAATGAAATCCCCAAATACTTTTTGACTAAGATTATTTTTTCCTCTGGGGTACAAGAGGGCTTTCAACATATTTAGACGCGTTTCTATTGCAAAGAAAACTTCAGGTATGTCAGAATCATTTTGATTTGTTACAACTAGCCTATACCAATACTTTCTTGTGTGTGTTTGCAGATTGAGTTATACAGGTAGCTTGGCACTGTTGTGAAAAGTTTTGATAATGTTGTTGTGTTGGCAGCCTAAAGAGGTGTCGCTTTAAGTCACAGCATGGTAGATGTGATTAGTTTAACAAGTACCTTTTTCTTCTGTGAAGAATATGGAGCCCAGTTCCACAGAGGGAGGAGCTGAGGAGACGCTCCTTAAAAATCATCCACCAAGTCTTGTAAGTGCTGACATTAAATAGAAAACATATAACTTTATAATCCCTTTATTCACCGAAGCAGATGAAGTAATTGAGGAGTCTCTTCCACTAGCACAGGGTTTGTTTTTAATAAACAGCAGAGTTGAGTTTTTAACTCGATAATCAAGTGGGTTTTATTGGCACAAAACTCAAATCATAACAGCATTTTAAACATTTAACAGCAGATTCTTTTAAAAGCCAAACTCTTACAAATGAATTGACTTTTCAGTGACACTCTCAAGCATCCTGTGGTTCTGGGATCTGTGTGTCCTGGCCTCTGGATGCTGAGAGTCAGTGAGTAACATCTGGCTGTCAAAGTGACCCTCCAGCTCTGCTGTCTGCAGCTGCTGCTCCAAGCAGGAGGGTCCACTCAGAGGAGGTCAGCTCTCCCAATGAGTGCCAGAGAGGTCACCAGCGGGTTTATAATTTGCAGAAACAGGGGACAGGACCATCAGTGCGATGTTCATTAACATGCAGAGCACTCTCTGGCAGTTTATATCGTCGGTCATACTCGGATTAGAAGGCATGCCATTTTTTTCCTGCAGTGATTTGAAAAGAAAATAGGTTGACTGCAGAACTTAGCAGTTGAGAATATGTGTGGTGAGGGCTTTTTCTCTCCTTCTTCTTTCCACCAGCCTCACAAAGTGATACTCAAACATGGCCAAGAGTTGGAGGAAGAGCAAGAGGAGTTGGCAGAGCACCAGCCTCTAGAGCAGGAAGACCTGAACTTTGAGAGATGGAAGCGCAGGCCGTTACCCGAGAGGACACTCCACCAGAAAATAGTTGACATTAAGACATATCTGTGGAATGCAGAGACCAAGGAATTCATGGGTCGCTCTGGGAAGAGCTGGAGTGAGTTAACAAAAAAGACAAGTTCTATGTTATTGGTGTATGGGGGGGGGGGGACATTTGAATGAATGAAAAAGTACTTTATTTTATACTGCATGTGTCCAATAATTACAGATCTAATGTTGAATGCTTTACAGTTTAAATTGTCTTAAACAAGAGCACACATGGTGTTTGAATGTCTTTAAAAGATGCACTTAGGGATAGTTTAGGGGGTGAGAAATGTCTCTCCAGTCCAGGAACTGTGCTCACTGTGCTGCTAGTGTGTGTGTGTCCTAATGCTCAATGTTTACATAGGTGCATGGACAATTCAGAGTGGCCCGACAAAAACAGACTGCCTGGGGACGTATCCCCAGCGGGAGCTCACTGTCCCGGGTCTCGCATTGGCCGGGAATCACATTCCTCTACATCTTACCATGCTCTCCACAGTCTCTTTCCCAAAGCCTTGGCGACCCCGTCGCTGAACTTAACATGCTTATGGCCCCTCAGTTCCAGTTAAATACTTAGAGATGATCTTGTCTTTTTTTTATCCATAGAGCTCACTGCCAAATAAAGCTTTGGTGCAGACAGACTTTATTTGGCAGCAGCGAGAGACTGGACAAATTTGTTGAGTCAATGATGATGGGGCAGCTTCTTGGTACTCCAGGGCAGCGGCTATGTGACGCTGTTGAGCCCCCTCCCTTTGGTCCACTGTACACAATGGCAAACATGATCCACCTGAGTGTAGAGAGAATATATAAGGAAAGTGTGTGTTGCTTTTATCTGAGGAAAGTGTGTGTTACTTGCATAAGCTGAAATCCTGGATCCCAGGCAGGGCTAAGAGCTCATTTCAGCTACAAAACCAGTGTGTGCACACTTGTGGTAGAGTGGGGCCCATGTGTCTGATGAAGAAAGGCCCTGAGTTGAAGTCTGTGCTGTGTGTCCTGTGAGACGAGTGTGTAACAGGGGCACAATACCAGAGTGGGGTGATTGGGGTTCCTTGGAGCTGGCCGAGCCTCTATGGCTGCAAAAGACCTTCACTATGATGGCAACCGGAGGTTCACTATGTTCCTGAGTGAAAGGACAGCTGGGAGAATTCTCACTGAGCTCAAACAGAAAGGCCTTTGTGGCACCTCGGATGCAAGGCTGGCTGCAGCTAGTCCCCTGTGAAATTGCCCGCACAGCAAAAGCCATTTAATTTAGGGCACGTTTGGCTAAATTAGTTGCTAATGAACTGTTAATTGAAAATTGCAAAACAATGATAGTTCTTTGGGGTTTCTTTGTTATGGGGTATTTACATTAGCTCAGTACAGTGGATGTTATAGCAAAACTGTAAGCTATTATTAGTTATTTGCAAGTCCAGAAATGAAGGGAGACAGCCCTTTTGTATGAGTAAACAAATTAGTGACCATCCTGATCAGGGACAGGAACTAGAGTCCAGACAGACCACATAGTCCAAGCAAAAAAGAAATCCTTAATGGTTCATTGTTCTTCTCCACTCGGATCAGAGAAATGATTTGTTGAGAGATGTGTTGTCTGTTATGTAACCACTTTTGTGCAAATACTGCACCAGAAATGTTCACTTCTTTTTTTCACTCCTTTTTCAGGCCTCATCCTTCTCTTCTACACTGCACTCTATGTGTTTCTTGCAGCCATGTTTGGTGGCTGCATGTTTTGCCTCATGTGGTCTATTAGTCCCTACCATCCAACCTTCAATGATAGAGTGATGCCACCAGGTAAATATAACCCCAACTCAAAACACTCCACTGCATCCATGGCTGTCGTTTTCCACTTGTCTCTCTACTTGACTGTCCTTCAGTCTGTTGCTTCTATTTGAGTCATAGCACAGTTGACTGTCTCTGGGTCTCCACTGGCAGGTATGACGATGTCTCCACACCTAGAAGGCCATGAGATTGCCTTCAATGCCTCTGATCGCAAGTCCTGGAAGAAGTACGCAAGGTCTATGGATGAATATTTAAGACGTGAGTTGGGCGTTATTGTGGAGTATGATGTTAAAGTTGAGGTGGGGTGGGGGGGCCAGGGGTCAGAGGGGATTGTGAGTTTGTTTAAAATTAAACGGGCATGCAATGAGTTAATCCTCCTCTTCGCTGCCTTTGTCCCCATTTTTCCATTTGGTCCTTGCAGAGCATGCTGGGAAGGGAAGCCTCTTTGTGGGCAGAGTGCAGCCATTCAAGTCATTTTTTTTCTTCTCACCCTGCTTTTGTCAAGCCTCTTTAATCAGAGGCCTGAGTCTGGCAGAGCATTGCTGTAGCAAGGGTTTATTTATGCCGGCCTCTCTTATTCTCCTTCCCTCTCTGCTTCTTTCTCCCTGCCTTCCATTTTCAGCGTATAACGATGGCCCACAGGAGAAGAAGAATATTCGCTGCACACAGGACAGATACTTCATGCAGGACGACTTGGAGGAGAGCACAGAGCGGAAAGCGTGTCAGTTTAAGAGGTCCTGGTTGGGGGACTGTTCGGGGCTGCAGGACCCCCACTATGGCTATTCTCAGGGAAGGCCGTGCATACTCCTTCGAATGAACCGGGTAAGACAGGTTTCAGTCACCAAAACCTGTAAAACAGCACACTTTAAAAAGTACAAACAAAAGAGGGAACATAAAACAGCAGGAACACAGTGTGTTACCGGACTGTTGAAGCGCACAGTTTTCTCAGTGAGTGACACCTTGTGGCCATTTCAGGGAGTGGCTGAAGATTCATGACTTTATTTGAGCACAATTTTTTGTCATTACATTTTCTTTTATACAAGTTAGAATTACACTTTTGCACGCATTTTTCATTTGTTATTTATGCATAAAGACATTGTCCTTGTTGAGTAAAACAAATAATAGCATGCCTAGGAAAATGAGAGGTTGTCCACACACTGACATTTGTAAGCTACCAACATTTTAATTTATGCAATGTTTTGACCTACAAAGTTGGAGGACATGTCAAACAAAAATATAGAAGTATATATATAGATAAAAAACTAAAACTATATAACCATAACTAAAGAAAAGAGAGCGACTTTCTACTCACTATTCTTACTTTTAAATAGATTCTTGGTTACTTACCTGGCCAGGGCAAACCAATAAATGTGACCTGTGGAGTAAAGGTATAGTAACCAACATCATACTTTTGCTTTTAATTTTATCCCAGCAATGAACAGCATATCTGAAAATGTCAAGAAAACATAACTTATCCTCTTTCAGAAAGGACCTCCAGAAGCTTTGGGAGAAATCCAATTCTTTCCTAAAAGCCTTTTTGACCTGAAGTACTATCCATACTATGGGAAGCTCAGACATGTGAGTCAAAGTTTTGTTCTTGTGGATAACATAGAGACTATTTTATTTAAGTCTAAAATAACACCTGTCATGTCTTTATCTCTCCTGTCTCTTCTGTCTCAGGTAAACTACTCTGCACCGGTGGTGGCTGTGCGTTTTGCAGGAGTGCAGTACGACACTCACATCCAAGTACAATGCAAACTGAATGGAAAGGGCATCATTAATGATTCCCCCACTGACCGCTACCTGGGCAGTGTGACCTTCTCCTTGGATGTCGGAGCGTAAGGCAAAGATATCGCTGCCAGCAGGATGCTCCCGTGACAATGAGGCAGGAAAATGTACAAGAAAAAAAGTCTTTTGAACCATTATTTTTCTTTTTATATGTTTATTTCCTCTGCTCCTCTTTCACTCAAATATCCATGTCTTCTGCTGTGAAACAAATTCCCCAAGAATTAGATAGTTACTCTTGTGTTTCCATTGTATCTATGTACCTTGAGCGTGCTTCCGGCACCTGCACCCAAAACAAACAGTGCTGAGCACAGGAAAAGTGCATAGAGTGAGTTTCAAGTCCTGATATTTTGTAATGATTAGCAAGATTAATCAAACTAAATGACACTCTGCCCAATAGTTAGCATTTCTGGCTATGCAAATCCAATTATGACTTAAAACTTTACTAGGCGATTAGCAATATTGTTGTATCAGGTTAGATTATGGTTTTGTTTCCACAGTTTTGTGTGACAATGTGTACTAATTTGTTTTGAATTATATTTTTCAAACATGTATATTGGAAGAATGCAAAAAAAACTATCATGCAAACACTGAAAGCAGGACTTGAACTGTACTTACACAGTAAAAAAAAAGACATAATAAATGATAATGAATGCAAATACACTATTACTATATTTTTGTTGAATAGAGCAGTATTATACATTTATGATAAAGCATCACAAGCCACTTCTTGCCTTCTTTTGTAAAAACATTTGCTTTTGAAATTGAAATACTACACAAGACTGATCAATAAAGATACATACTGTACTGTGAAATAGTTTGTGAAAGGTCTGTACCATTTTAAAAAGTACAATTATTTTGTGATAGTATTAATCCTGTCTGAACTGTGCTACTAAACATGGTATCAATGTTGTATTTATTCCTATTATAGTTCTAATAATAAATACAATGTTCTGGTATGTCCTGTAACTTTTCTTCCACATGGGGCTGACACACACAGTAGGACACATTCACACACACTCAAAAAAAAGTTTTCAACACATCTAAACTCTGTAATTTTCAGTTAAACGCTACAATTTGTATAGTTTAGTAATACTATAGTAGTTGGTCTGTTAAACCTTTGACATACATTTGGACATCCACTGTCTAATTTCATGATTAATTGATTTTATATCTTCTAAATTTATGATTGGTGTTGACAGTAGCTTTTACGCATCACTAAGTTAATTTGGATTACTGTTACTGGAGTTTTGGAGAACGTTTTTGTTAACGAACCCTTTACCAGAACCCTTGTGGGCTTACAAAGGTAATATACTGTATACTTAATGCATTCAAAAATAACTTTTAAAACATTAAATTAGTTGTAAAAAAGCTAAGAATCTACAGCCATGCTAGCTACTCTGTGAGGCACAGTGGTGCGCTGTGCAAAAATGCTAACACATCTTTGTTTAGCTAGGTAGCTACTTCAGCTGGGGATGATGGGTATGTCAACGGTATTGCAGATATTTGGTGACGATGATAGCGCTAAAAGGATTACCAAAGGATTAGATCTAAATCATCTTGACAAGGAATTTGAATGTCTGAAGCCAATTCTACGGCAATCCATCTAACAGTTGACAAACCACAAATGTAAACCAAACGGTGGCGCTAAGAGGAAAAGTCTGGGGCTCACCAAAGTCATTAGGATCCATCCTCTGGGGAACATGAATATTTGTAATATATTTTTGTCCAATTCCATTCAACAGTGGTAGAGATGCTTCAGTGTGGACCAAAGTGGTAGTGCTAGATCAACAGACCGTGTTTTTTCAACTTCATCAAATGTGCAGGCCCAGTTTGTGTAAAAGGGAAAGATTACAACACTTCCTTGGGGTTTGGTAGTTCCAGAAGAAATATAAAAAGTATTTCAAAAGAAAATAATTGGTTAATTTTGCAAATATTGTTACTTTTACAAACAGGGAACCCAAACAACAAGGAAGTAAAGGCATTGTCAATAAAACACAGGTCAACCGTTATCATTACCGTTTATTATTCTCAGTAATACATCAACCGATGTGACCTGTGTAAAACTTGCGTATCTGCAATAGCTGGATTGAGAGTCATGCCTCTGGTTGTAAAAAGCATGACGTTTTGGGCAATCACAGCAATTCACTCAGCAGCGTGAATGTTTAGTTTACAACCATTCACATTCGAATTTAGTTTTGTTATAACCTGTTCCTCAACTTCACACTGAAAGGTGAACTGCTAAAAGAATGACAGTGATACATAACAAGAACTAAACTTTATTTAATTTGTTCCCCACTTGTGTTAAACAAGCTCATCATATCACATTCTTCATCAGATGGAGACAAGCTTCAATTTAGCAACTCAGAGGTGCACAACAGAAAGGCACGAAACTGTCGGAGGGGAGTGATCGAAACTGAGGGTTGTATAAATGAAATTGTGTGACTTTAATATTACTCATGGTCTTCTTACTGCGCATGCTGTTAATGTTACTGTACTATCTCATGGAGGGAACATAATGTACATCCAACGTAGTTTAATCCCTGTGACCAATGTAGGTTAAAATTTAAACCAGGTCACCAAAATAGTCGTTTGTTAACCTTTTGAATTAATATAGGATTATGACGGAAGAACACTATAATGAATTCCCCAAATGCTCAACTGTAAATCTTGAAGAAGTGTACATTAAAAGAAAAGAAATCATCCTAACACGAGTGACAGAAACTTAAAACATTACACATCTCCCAAAAAACAAAAATAAACTGGTCCCAATTCTGGTAAAGTGTCTTAGTTAGTGTCCCTTTCATCAAATGACTACGTGCAGCAGGTAGTGTTTCATTTAGGTGTTCATTTATGTTACATAAAAGGTTAAAAGGATGGGAAAACATTGGCGTTTGGGATGTGAATGACAACAGTGGAGCTTGCTCTTTACATTCACGTCATCAAAAATGAATGTCATTCATTCTATACAAGAGAGTAATTTACACATACGCTATTATACAGCACGGAAACCGAGAGGGGGGGAAAAGTCTCTCTGTGGCGGCAGGAGCAAGGTCTCTCTGGGGGAGGAGGTGGACGGCTAATCACAGCCATAAATTTAATTTATTCAAAACATGCAATCTACAATCAAACAATGCAATAATGATCGTAAATGTTTTGGTACTTGGTTCAGTCATTGGCATCAAAGCAAAAACAATGAAAACCTTTGGGGGTGGTTGCTGGGATCAATTTTTAAACTTTGTACGAGAAATAAGCCAAAGGTTATTTTTAGGCAAACAGAAACGAGCGGGAAATTTGGGATGCTTTCGATGCACTCACGGGCAGGGAGTGTTTTTAAGAGCTGCGAGGGTTGAAAGGGTGCAAGAGGCAGAAGCAGCTGGGTTGGATTATACAGACTGGTAGCCAGTACGACTCTTCCTCCGGCCAATCAGGTAAGAGATAAGCACAAGGATGATTAGGAAGCTGAGAGCCACGCCCACTGCAATGGGCACCAAAAAGCTCAAATCAGAGTCCAGGAAGCATTCCTCAGCTGACAGACAGACAGACGGAAAGACAGACAGACAGCACGTTAGTGGTTTTAGTTAGTAGAAAACATTACTCAGAGCAGAACGTAAGATATTTTCAGTCCACAAAGAGTTTGAGGAAAAAAAACAAGTAAAGCAGGAGGAAATGAGATCAGAACCTACACAAAGTTTAGAGATTAGATAAAAGGGGTATTAAATATTCTAAAAACATAAAAAAGAAATTACTCAAGTGGTTATTACTTATTAGTCCCTATGAACATTAAGATTAGGCAGGATCAGCAACAAAACTTAAAAGGAACAGACCGACATTTTGGGAAATACGCTAATGCTCTCATGCGGAAAGTCCAATCAATACCACTCTTTCAGTTAGTATTCTTTATGTAATCAGACTTTGATCCATTCAGTCCAATAACATTTGAAAAGTCTCTAAGAGCTGTTTCATCAATAATTTAATGGCAATTTAAGACTTTTTGGCATATGCAGCCAATGAGTAACTTTCATAGGAATAAATAGGGATCCATTTTGGAAGCAGTGGGGATGATTTTGATTTTTTACACTGATTTGGAATGGATGAAACAAGAGTTAACATGTTGCAAGCTTTAGAGTTGAGTTATGCTAGCCAAGCTGTTTACCCCGTTTTAAGTCTTTTCGCTAAGCTAAGCTAACCGGCTGCGGCTTTGGATTTACCATTTTGACATGAGAGTGGTATTAATGTACTGATCTAACTTTCGCACATTTCCCAAAACATCAATCAATTCCTTTCCGAACACAGTTAGGAAGTCAACAGCACTAAACACTACATGGAAACATGAATTCAAATTTTTCCACAATTAGTCAAAGGCAGCGATTCCCTGACTATCCTTTGAAGAGATTAGATCTAAATGAGGAAAGTTTAACTATAAAGACTCGTAGCTGGTGGCCATGTTTCTCTTTCTCCCGATGAAATAGGCCAGCAGAACAATAAGAATGAGAACAAGCAGGGCAACTCCGACAGATATGGGAACAAGGAAGCTCTCCGCATCAGCCTGGCAATCCTCAGCTAGACGGGAGTGAAAAGAGCAGAAAGGTGAATGTCTTATATGTTGATCAGAAGAATTGAAATAAAAAATAATGGTTAAGGCATGAACGGCTGAGAGAAAGATGTAAGCTGCTAAGTGACTCAAAGATGCCGCCAGGTATTCAAAGCAGGAATAAACTCAGGTGTCCAGGGCAGCAACGCATTTTTATTTCCATAAATCTTAAAAGACTAAAAACTCCACTTTAGTCTGACAAACAATTTATAATCCAATTTATTATAGCTAACAGCTTGAGTGAATAGAGATGAAATCTGTAGTTACTTCTTTCCACAACACACATTAAATCATTTTTAACAAGATGGTCTTGCGGCACAAATTCCCTTTACTGAACATGTGTGTGCAATGTTGTCAAAGTTACCAAAATGAGTATCTTAACAGTATTAGCAATTATTGAATGAACAAAACTATATTAAGCAAGGCACAGTTGTCATGATGGTAAACCCATTAGATGAGATTTATTGAGAACAAGGAAGATTAACGTTGAGGAAAAGTCTAGCACATACATTTATACCAGTGCTGCAAAACCATCTTCATAATTAAGGCAACAGAGTTTTTACAAAGCTGAAATACACAAGAAAGCAAAAATCACAAGCAATATTTCAGAGCTCGTATTTGATTTGGAAATATTACTCACAAACATGTACAATATCCAGGGAAAGCTAACTTTATAAGCAACTAAAAAATGCAACTATTTGTGCTTGCTTTGCTCCAGTACTGAAGAGTTGGAACAAAGCTAACAGTACACAGCACTCTGCTCCAACATAACTCCTACCATGTGTACCACTGGCTTTCTAATACTACAAAAATACACATTTTGCCTTCATCCTTGATACTGCATCAATGCGACCTGCACTAATTACCTGACTTTAAAGCTCCTGAAAACCTGCTTCCAGCTTCTTACTATGAGTGACTATGTGAAAACAACTTTCTGCAAACAACTAACTATTTCACACAAGATTATATCACTTACTTCAGTGGATTTACTTTTATAAAGACACATGTGGGAATGTTTTGTTCTTGAACAAAAAAAAGATCAAAAACCCCCCACAAGATCCTGATGGAGAAAATACGCTGAGCTTGTAAAGAAAACACCCTTTTTTGCTCTGTTGCCGAGAGTTAGATGACAAGATCGACACCACTCATGTCTGCAAATATGAAGCTAAAGCAAAATCTGCAAAACATGCCGTTTTTTTAAATTTGGGGATTTCTCACACACACACACACACACACAACACCACCACACACACACACAACACACCCACACACACACACACACACACACACACACACACACACACACACACACACACACACACACACACACACACACACACACACACACACACACACACACACACACACACACACACACACACACACACACACACACACACACACACACACACACACACACACACACACCACACACACACACCACACACACACACACACACACTTTGGACTAGCTAAGCTAACTGTCATTACTCTCGGCAAGAAATCCAATATCACAAAACTATTCCCGTGAATACACAGGACACTTTCTGAACTTCACCTTCGATTGTTGCTTGCTCGGTAATTATATTTAATGTTACAGAGAAATACTTCAAATTAAAACAAACGTTTTCAGGGGCTTCAATGCGCCCTGATCTAACCCTCAGAGCTCAGGCCAAGCCCACGCCTATACACAGGTGAGATAATGTGACAATCGCACCAAAATGCAAAAATGTGAAGAGTGCCTTAGTGCAATTACATGTAAATAGCCCCATGAAAGTGAACATCTACACAACATTACTCCCTTTTCTAAACCTAATGCCAAATTATATTGTGTGAGAAAAAAAAAAAAAAAAAAGCAGTTGACCTTTATTTGTATTTTTCTCAGATTTGTTCTCTGACTGGAGCGTGTGCAAATATAAGAAAAACCTTTTAAAACAGCAGACATTTTGACATGGTACAGCAGGCAAAGCACAGGTGTAAATTAATAACACTAATGAAGATTTGTCACTGAAATGTAAGTGAGCCGCTGTTAATGTCATTAGTTCCACCGGGACTTCTACGGCTTTGATGCCAAAGTGTCCTCCGTGAAGAAGGTCTATTCGTTTTAAACAAACACTTTAATTTTACATTCCAAATATGATTTGAGCCACATAATCAGGACAATAATTCCAATGTTTCTCCTGCTCTACAGGGGCAAACATGGATTAAAGCATATTTTCCTTCACTGCTTTCAGAATGGAGCAGACTTTCATCCTTGTAAATGAATTTCTGGGAATAAAGAAAGATGATTGACCATCTTTCTTTGATATGTGGAAAAATGCTGTTGAAAATGATCATTCCTTTATGTCTTAATGTAAATAATTACGGAGATGAAAAGTCAAACCATAATGGAAGTAATAACTAAAATGTGCACAAAGATTAAATAATAACAAAATAAAAACAAAACGGGAATGTCTGCAAAGCAAGTGCAGGATCCTACAGCAACTGATTTAAATTGTCACACATCCTGTGCTTAAAATGCGTAAAACAACTTCATGTCCAGAGGCTTTTGTAAATGTTGGAAGTGTACTGTACCTGTGTGGAAAACCTTTCATGTGATAATTACTTTAAAAAAAAAAAAAAGTTGTGTGGATGTTGCACTTGCTCATTAGCAACAAAAAAGGAAAGACAAGACATCCAGAAAACAAAAAAAAGAAAACAAACATTGGGGGTAGACAAGTTTGGTCCTTGAAAAAAACCAAAAAAAAAAATAAAAACACCAGACCCTCCATCTTTAAATTAATTTTTTACTCATTATAGTATCATTAATGCATTAATGTGAATTTCATGTCTCATAATGGCCAATGACTTCAACACTGCATCTCATGTTTTCCCAGCAGAGACTCTAGTTTAGATTTTTTAAGTTATTTGCCAATTAAACAATTGCATATGAAACTCAAGGACCAGGCTTGGGAACCCCGTGGGATTGATTGCAAACTGGATTTAAAGTGTCTGATATCCAACATAAGTCTTTCTTCGACCAATCACGTAAGCAATCACTACAATGAGAATCAAGCCGGCCAGAGCAGCCCCCACAATGATTGGGATTAAGATGCTGGTGTCATCCATAGCACATTCATGGGCTGCAGATAAAAAGAGAATCAGTCAACAGGTGGAACAGTGATTTTCTGATTAACAACACAGCAGGACAGCAGTTCTGATTATTTGCCATCAGCTCTGCCAAAATATAACACTTAAAATTGCCACATGAAAATAAACATCTTTTGAATCAGCGTTGCCAGATGGGAAATCATCCTAAGTATCGTACCGGAGCCTACAAATTATCATATTTAAAGGAAACTTTACCGTACACAAATCCTAACCACAAGAACAAACTAAATGTGTAATTTTTCATTAAAAAAAACCCACCTTATTTAACTGAGTTTTTGACATGCTTACAAATCTACATACCAGTTTTTTTTTTTTTTAAAAAGCTGATGGAGCTATGATCCATGAAAGGGGGGTGTCCAGCTAGAAGCCTGTTGATATTCTGCATGAAAACTTACTGGTGCATTCAAAACAACTTGAACACAGCATACCTTAGTGAGAAAATTCTAGCTCCACCTTGCTGTTTGTGGCTGCTACATCTTCAGCCAGACGCAGAGGTCAAATTATTATCTATTAGTATGGTACTATACTATCTATGGTACTGGCATTATTGATCATACAGAGGGCAAAATGATCGTACATTTGGCAACGCTGTTTGGCATGATAGATGATAGGGGATGCTGCAAGAGCTAATTTGGGTGTTTATGAAGTGCTCAGGACGATTGACATTAGCCTAGGATGGACTTGATTGTTAATGGGAATGTCTCTTTAAAGGATTTAAAAATAGTGGTTCAAAAACCCCTTAAGTAGTCCCAAGAATTTTTTGGTGGAATGGGGGTCACAACATTACATCTATTTTTTCTCACCAAATATTTCTCCAATTTCTGCATTTTTTGTTGTGAAAAACTGGATACTTTCCCCTCTTCTAGAAACCCTTCCGATGACTTGTGATGAAGGACCATGAGCAGTCATTGCTTCATTTATAAGGGGACGCAAGCCAAAAAGGTTGAGAACCACTCATTTTATGTTTATATAATCAAACACTTTCCATTGGTCATCATTAGGTTAATATGAAGTAAAACAGTAATAGCTTTTACTGATGATGAATGGCGGCAGTCTGACTTCTTTTTGAGCTCCAAAACAAAATCAATGCTACTGATCAATGTAATGCCATGGTTCCACTGCATACTGTATATTTTATATTATTATACAGCTACTCTGAAAAGAGAACCACGTTACTGTCTGTACCAATGTTCAAATGACACCCAGCCCTAGTGTTAGTACAAACTAACAATATAATCCATTTAGTTGCTTCAAACAACAAAGATGATCTTGCTCATTACAAGCCTCATTACGTCATCAGCCCCCCCACCACACACACAGACGGTCTGGTCAGTAAAATCGGTTTTAAGAGACATTAAAGAATAACCTACCTGTGCTGAAAGCACCATTCTTGACTCCAAATGGCTGTACTTGAAGGTCGAAGGTGTAGAGGGTGAGTGGGCTGGTGATGGTGTAGTTCTGCTCCTTGTTACACATGTAAGAGGTGCCGACAGCTGCCTCCCACAGACTCAAGTTGCTGTTTGCTTCAGAAAACAACACACCTTGAAAGAAACACAGATATAAAAAGAAAAACTCAACATTAGCTTGCTTCTCAGTGTGGATTCTGGGTAGATAGTGGATAGCTATGATACATCTAATTACCAGAGCTTGTCTTTCCGGTGACGTTCAGAGCATGCAGGCGGAATTTCTTTGTGTCCTGTTAGACAGAAAAAAATGCATCAAAATAATTTATTTTGAAAAAATTAAGTTTCCCAAAATCCCACCCATCTCGATTACAGAAGGCTAACACAGACACTAAGGGTGTGACAAGATCTCGTTTTACGAAATCTCGCGAGATTAACGAGATTTCTCGTCGAGGTGAAAAGTTGTCTCGTGAGGCGATGTGATGTCAGCGTGATGGAGCGTGAAATTACTATTGAAGATCCCCCTGCCACTTTTAAATCATTTGTGTGGCAACTTTTGTTTTCCTGCGGAAATGATAAACGGCGAAAGAGTGACAGACAAGACGAAAAACAATATGTAAACATTGTAAGAAAGAAATGCCGTATACCGCGGCTAACACGAGCACTAGCCAAACACACTTACAGCACACCACAGCTCCTACTAAACTACTGCACCCCGACGAAAACATTAAAAGGGCAAACAACTCAAAAGCCTTTGCATCTCTGCCACGGTAAGTGCAAGAGCCACGGCAATAACGAGGGACATAGGCGTAACATAATTTTTTTTTTTTAAATCTCGTCTCGTCTCGTTCTCGTGAACCCAATCTCGTGATGTGTCTCGTCTCGTGGAGTAAGCGTCTCGTCACACCCCTAACAGACACCATATCCAGAATAGCCTGGATATATAAATTTCTCTTTTCTTTGTTCAGGGACGAAGGTTACCTTGAGAGTACATTTTACATTTTGTTGCATCCTGTCTGGATGTCAAATGTCTTATATTATCCAATTAACCAGGGCTCAACAATAACGGTTGCCCTTGGCAACCACATTGAGTCAATTGGCAACCGTTTCGTGGCCTCTGGTTGCCCCCTTTGGCAACCACTTGTTCAATATTTGTGTATTTATAATACATAAAAACAAATCAAAACCTACAAAACAGAAAAATCGTATTAAATATGTGATCAATATTTTATTTGGTTGTCTCCGTAAAGTAAATTTCAGCTGTCGTGCAACCGCTTTCCACACATGCCCGTTTGCCGTGAAAAGATACAGACAATGCAATTTTCTGTTCACTATAACGGCGCATGTTAAAATCCAGTGCTAATATGGCACCGGTGCCCAGTATCTACCAGACGGAATACTGAATAACTGACTAAGAGTGCATGAAAAAGAGTTAGCAATAGAAAGGTCTAAATGGATAGATAAAATTAATGAATGAATAGTTAGTTTCTGACACTTTGTTAGTAGTATGACTGCAAACTTACTGTAGTAAAAAAA
>NC_045742.1:12362134-12366684 GCF_008692095.1 Etheostoma spectabile
AAAAAAATGGGGAAAATTGAAAATATGCCTAAAAATTAAAAATTGTGTTGTACTGATACACATGTCCCACTGATTCACCATAGTCACTCCGTTTTCTTTGCATCCGAATAAGGATGGGAACCACTGATCTATAATTGACAAATTGCCTTTGATAAAAGGCTGAAGACCCCCCGGGCTCCATTCTGGGGCCTCTTCTCTTCTGTTCAACATTGACATGCTTCCACTAGCTCCGATTACGGAATTCAAAATAAGTTACCATAGTTATGTGGACAACACACAAATTTACATAACATTATCACCAGGGGACTAAAGTCCAATACAAAAACTGAGTAACTGCATTGAACAAATTAATGACCGGATGTGCCAGAACTTCCTAAAATTTTATAAAGAAAAAACTGAGGTGGTTGTTTTTGGATTAAAAAAGGAACGATTAAAAGTGAGTGTTCAGCTTCAATCAACAATCTAATAAACAGACAAAGCCAGAAATCTTGGTGTATTCAAGGACTCAGACCTGAATTTTAACAGCCACATTAAGACAATTACAAAGTCTGCCTATTATCACCTTAATATATCAAGGGTTAAAGGACTTATGTCTCAGTAGGATTTGGAAAAACTAGTCCATGCTGCAGCTGATTTAGAACGCTGCTGTTTGAGTCCTCACTAAGACCAAGAAAGTGGCTCACATTACCCCAGTTCTGAAGTCTTTGCACTAGCTTCCTGTCCATCAAAAAATTGATTTCAAAATACTTTTACTGGTTTATCAATCAATAAACAGTTTAGGGCCAAAATGCTGAAAATGTGCTATACAAAATGAGCTGCCTTCCCTTGGTTTTGATGTTGAACAAAATGTTTTTAAAAATTGTAAATACAACAGAAAATGCTTAGTTATCATTATCTTAAAATGTTAAAGCGGTCTTTAAACACTAAGAAAATGTGACCAAGCAGGTTTATCAAACTTACATTGGTGAAAGTGAGCACGATGGTTATTATGTTGGACGTCAGTATTAGCTCACTGCTGTTGACTCCACATGATCCAGAGACTTTGGTCCCGTTAGGATCAATGTTCATCTTGGGAAGAGAAGAGAATCAAATCAGCAAAAGGACTATGGAAGATCATTTGTACATCATCTGGAAAACCAGGTTACAACATTATAATTTTGTGTTTATGAACATACCTCTTCTTGCTTGAAACCAATCCGAAGGCCAATGTTGGCTATCAGACAGGCTGTGCTGTTTTCATCACGCTTGATGCTGTACTTCCCAGTGTTGGGTGTGGGGAGAGTAGGGGTCGGGGTGGTTGTGGGAGGAGGGGCAGTGGAAGTGGAGTTTGTGACCGGAGCTGCAGTGGTAGTACTGGTGGTAGGAGTGGTGGGGGCAGCAGGAGTTGTGGGTGTATCAGCAGCACAAGAAGTAACTGTGTGAAAGAACAGACAAATGTAAACAGGAGAGAAATATTAGAAGCAGGATTAAATGTGACGCTGTATCATGCACTTACCGTTTTCACTTATGCTGTTGTTACTGACAAAAGCTTGTATGAGCACGTTCCACAGCGTCTGATTGACCACATCAGCTTCAATCACGTCTTTACTCTTGCATGAGTAGCAGGTGTTCACGCCTATATCTGTTATGTGAGGCTTCACGACAACAGTTTTGGTTTCTAAAGAAAATTCAAAAACCCATTAGCATCAGTACAAGGCCTGTGCATAATGTCTGTATTTTTGATTGCACAGTGAGGTGTAGAGGTTACCATTTAATACAGAATGAGGGAAGACGTTTATGTCACTGAGGTTGTAGGAAAAGATGATGGTGTCTGCCTGGTACATTTTTCCATTGTTGGTGAAGTTCACACTCCAGGAATGACCTTCTCCAAAATTAAGCTTCAACGTTGAGCTTGTGGCATCACATGTACTTTCCTCTGTTGTGACTTTAGCAGGAAGTTCAAACTCGACTGTTGTGCTCTAAAAGAGAGCAGAGTGTAACCATATTTAAAGACATTATACAAGTTTGATGTCAAATTGTTTCAAAGCAAACTTCAGAGACCACATGAAAGAAAAAAACAAAAACAAACTTTACTTCATCTGATGAAAAATAAATCATAATTCTTAAAAACATCTAGCTAACTCTTCTGTTCTGTCGGTTTTAAGCATCTGTCACACTAACTAAAATGTTCTTATCACCCAAAACACTTTCCTGTAAACATGGCATTAACATTAATCCAATAGGCAAGGAGTGATAGCTTATGTAAAAGATCCATTACAATGTCATTAATTTTGGTGCTTTCTATAGCACAACCATTCGCTAAAACAGGACATACCAAATTGCAGGATATGCACCAGGAAAACACACTGAAACAACTGAAATGCTGAATAGCAAAAAAAGCTATTTGCTTTGTAATGACTCCCCTTATTTCCCCTTTCCACGATGACATTTGCTTCCACAAGAGTTGTGTGATAGTCATGCTGTTGGGGCAGCCTGATAAGAGTGGAGCTGCTTTGCTCTATTGGCAAACTTTATAAAGTTACTGTGAAGCCTGATGTACTAAATATAAACGCAGTCGGTCTTAGTAGAACACTCTGAGATTATTGTGACTAAGACCAGACACTCACCTTATTTTCAGCTACTTCATAAGAAACTGAGAAGTTGACCATGAGATTGGCAAAGAGGCATAACTGGTTGTCTTTGTCTGTGACATTCACTTCAGTGCCATGCGACACCTGGAACGCTGAAAAGAAAACGGAAAAATTACTCCAGTTGGAACTTAATAGGTTACTCTCTAAAAGTAGAATTGCAAAAAGTGGAAACTCATGGGCACTACATATGAAGTGTATCTGTTAAAATATGAGAGACCCACACTTTTTATGCAAACAACCACAAAGTCAGTAGCACCGTCGCCCAGCTGACATCGGCTGTGACATTTGGCTGTGATCAACCTCCACAGCCAAAGTGCCATGTACTAAAATACAACTTGATCAGGAATATTGTGAACAAGCTGTAAATATCCTAGGTCACCTGCCACATAAGTGTATTTAAGAACCATTTATTACGTACAAGAGTTACAGTACATGACCCCAAGTTGACAAGAAAACACTATAGTTACAATTGTACAAAAATGTCCTGTCCTACTTGCAGAACAAAGGCCTGTACCTTTCTACTGGCTCTAAGAAATTGGATACAATTAACAGAAGGGAGGCCAAGGTCCATTCATATTTACTACATGGTTTCACCAGTATGCACTGTCGTCAAATCAACAGCTGCCTGACACATTCTCCGAGTATCATAAATTTATAAAGCACCTGACATGAACTCAAACTCAAAAGATGTGTGTAATCTTGTTATAAAAATCCTGTATTTGTTTTGAAGGGCCGGGTTGTAAGTACAACACTTTAGGCTGACAATTTTGGTAATTACTTGAAAATATATATTTTTCCTCACACAGATTGTGGTACACAGCTATCACATTTTGTGACCCTGTCTTTAGAAGCATTATTTTGCAAACACCTATCAAAAGAATTGTGTTATCATGTGCGATAAAAACATTTGGAGTGGAAATATTGCTGAAACAGAACTTGATAGGTCACAGAATGTACTGTATGTCAGCATTGGAGATTACCTTTCAAGAAAAACTAACCGCACTATAAGCAAAATATAACCTTTGTGACAAAATGTTAGCTTAAACATCAAGTAGCAGAAATGTAACGTAACATTAGCTAGCTAAGAATTGACAGTGAATTCCTTAATTTAAAAACACTTTTCACAAAGAGAAACGCTAGAATGATGCAGACACACCACAGCATTAGGGTATATTCCCACTAGAGCAGTTAGTCTGGCTAATTGCCATAGGATTGTATGGCGGTGATTGTCATTAAAATAGGCCATTTCTGTGACGTCCTGTTATGTTCTTTAACCCTCCCAATATAAGTAGACTTTATATTTCACAATTATTGTTTTGTGAAAGATTGTTTACAGATCTCGACATTTTCAACTCCATAGGTGGCTTTCTTTAATGGAGAAAAAAAAAAAGAGCGGGAGCAACTGTGCTTTGTTCCGGAGCTTGTTGAAGTAAACTAGTTTAGCCGGAAATCCGGCATTTCCCTCCGGTTCCACTCTGTGTGTTAACGTTCTCAAACTCCTTTCGCTTAGAAAAACAACAAACTTCGAGCTAGCAAGATACATGCTGAAAATGGCAAGTTAGGAGAAAGCACACACAGTGATACACTGGTAAGAGCAAATTACATTTATTTATTAATGTATCCAGCTAATGCACCGTACTGTCGCTGCATCCGGCGCTTAGCACTGCCCAAGATGATTGTGATTGGTTTGAAGAAATACGTAGCCATACAGTAGGTTATAAAAGTTTGGGCACCCCAGGTAAAAATGTGTATTAATGTACATAAAGAAGCCAAGAAAGGATGGCAAAAAATTTCCAAAAAGGCATCAAATGACAGATTAGACATTCGTATAATAGGTCAAAAAAAGTTAGATTTTATTTCCATCATTTACGCTTTCAAAATAACAGAATACAAAAAAATGGCGTCTGCAAAAGTTTGGGC
>NC_045742.1:12366694-12366811 GCF_008692095.1 Etheostoma spectabile
GCAGAGTTAATACCTTGTACTGCCCCATTTGTCAAGTTTCACAGCTTTTAAGAGCTTCTTGTAGCCAGCCAAGGGTCTTTTAATTCTTGTTTGAGGTATCTTCGCCCATTCTTCCTT
>NC_045742.1:12366821-12367091 GCF_008692095.1 Etheostoma spectabile
AAAAGTCTTCCAGTTCTTTGAGATTTCTCAGCTGTCTGTCACAGACTGCTCTTTTAAAGTCTATCTATTTAGATTTTTAAATATGTTTAGGTCAGGAGATCGTGAAGGCCATGGCAAAACCTTCAGTTTACGCCTCTTGATTTAATCCACCGTGGACTTTGAGGTGTGTTTAGGATCATTATCCATTTGTAGAAGCCATCCTCTCTTTTAACTTTTAGCTTTTTCACAGATGGCATCAAGTTAGTGTCCAAAATTTGCTGAAATTTTATT
>NC_045742.1:12367113-12367218 GCF_008692095.1 Etheostoma spectabile
GTGAAATGTTCCCTGTGCCACTGGCTGCAATACAACCCCAAAGCATGATTGATTCACCTCCATTCTTAACAGTTGGACAGAGGTTCTTTTCATTAAATTCTGTGC
>NC_045742.1:12367228-12367390 GCF_008692095.1 Etheostoma spectabile
CCAAACGTACCTTTGCTCGTTCCGGCCAAAAAGTTCTATTTTAACCTTGGTCCACAGAACTTGTTTCCACAATGCATCAGGCAGATTCTCACAATCCTGCGAGCTGTTCTGTCTGATATTTTTCTTAGTCTTCCAAGTCTTGCTTTAACTTCCACTGTTCCT
>NC_045742.1:12367400-12367483 GCF_008692095.1 Etheostoma spectabile
ATTTCTTAATTACATTCCGGACAGGGGATATTAGCACCTGAAAACACGTCGCTATCTTCTTATAGCCTTCTCCTGCTTTGTGA
>NC_045742.1:12367493-12367575 GCF_008692095.1 Etheostoma spectabile
TTTTCAGTTTCAGTTTTCTAGACAACTGCTTAGACGACCCAATGGGGCTGATTGTTGGGGCAAGGTCAGATGAGTCTGGGCA
>NC_045742.1:12367585-12367734 GCF_008692095.1 Etheostoma spectabile
TAAGATTGACATCACCTGGTCTTTCCAGATGATGATCCATGAAGCTGTCAGGTCTCAGCTTTCCAAAGGGGGCGGTGCATGCTATCAACTTTGCAGGGTGCCCAAACTTTTGCAGACGCCATTTTTTTGTTTTCTGTTGTTTTGAAAGT
>NC_045742.1:12367755-12367846 GCF_008692095.1 Etheostoma spectabile
TAACTTTTTGTGACATATTATACTAATGTCTAATCTGTCATTTGATGCCTTTTGGAAAATTTCCCATCTTTTCTTGGCTTCTTTATGCACA
>NC_045742.1:12367856-12369471 GCF_008692095.1 Etheostoma spectabile
TTTTTACCTGGGGTGCCCAAACATTCGAGCCCCACTGTAAAGGAAACGGTCAGTTGTTACACAAAACCCTGGGCAGGTATGTGCTTGTGTTACGTTTCATACCCTCAAGTTTTCTTGTGGCAGCGATGAGGTAGGGATGTTTTTTATGCCGCCTTTAAACGGACTGACCATTGGTTACATGATTGGAAAATGTAGGGTGATGTTGCGTTTTGTCAAAACTTGAATATGTCTGAATTTCTAACTGCTGCGTTTTTTCCAGCCCCCACCACTAGTCTAAACATACTAACTATATTATTATTACTACAATAATAATATAGTGCGTTACAGATGCAACGCACTATATTACCCCCATTCAAAACGACGCACACACCAGCGCACAAGTATAAATACTAGGCCACCTAGCTACGTAGGCTACGGCGAAAGCTCTGCGTGGAGCAACCGAAGAAGCATAAAATGGCCTTTAGCCTTTAGTAGCTAGCTAAATCCTCACAACGGCATAAGTAAGGCCACTAGCTACGTAGCAGCCTTTACTGTAAACTGCCAAACGTTTGCTAACTATTTTTTTATTAACATATTTATGAGTTTTATTTTGCGTCAACTGGGGTTTAGGTTAGGTACCTTGTTTACTCATTGGTGTGTAACGTTATTTAGCAGCGGACGAGATTCAGATGGTTTCATCATTAACGTTACCTCAAACTTAAGCTTCAAAACAAGTGTTGTTATCTAACAAGTAGCTAAGCTAACGGCTAAGGTTGACTGGCCAACACATTATGAACATGCAGTAACATTATAACGTTAAATCTGACTGTACAGGAACGGGCAATGCATAGTTTTATTCTTACACATCGGCATGAAAAGAAAAATAGCAACGGTGAGGGGAAATGTAACGCTAGCTCCTTGAGCAGCACACAGTGACGCTCCAGTTTGATGTTGTTGACGTAGGTTACAATTGGCAATAAAGCTAGCTTCATTAGCACAACATCACGACTGGAACGAACAGCCAATGATGACGGGTTGGTTTTAAGGCCTGTGAAGTTAGCGTTTTTTCAACCTTAGCACACTTATGTATATATAATTCAAGGCTGCAGACAAATAAGACATCTTCTTAATCTCCAGAGCAGCACTTAGCCTGAATCAGGCTAGAGGCACCAGGCCCGGAGTGTCCCATGAGTTTAATCACTTCACAGAAACAGATAGCGATATTTTTCTCACATTTTGCATTTGATTTAAAGAAAAGTTAATGTAATGATACATACCAATTCCAAGGGTGAGGAATAAAACAAATGTAGCATATCGATACATGATCGCCCAGGATTTTAAAGTGTCCACCGGAGAAAAGCTGAAGAAAACGACAGGGACGCTCAGTCAGCGGTGTTTGGGATGACGCCGACAGTACCAGGAAATGGAAGTCATATGACAGATCTCAAAGCAGAAGGTGTGGACTCGAGCTTCTCGCTCCCTTTTACAGAGTTAATTATTGTACTGTATCCATTTTTCACGCATCACGAGAACGTGAATGTTTAATAGCTTTGGACAAAAAGGGTTTACTTTCATAGAAGACAGTAAGATGTTTAAAAATCAATGATTAATAAAATAAAAACCGGTTTGTCAGTTC
>NC_045742.1:12369481-12370614 GCF_008692095.1 Etheostoma spectabile
AAAAAAAGGCAAAATCATTGTATGACCCTGCCTTTTATTAAACAGGTAGTTCATTTGTATGTAAAATTGTAACACAAACTTTTATTGTATTTAATGTATAAATAATTCTATTTCACTTCTTTCATTTTACATTCTCCTTACCAAGTGTTTTTATTGCCTTTTGTTTTATGTAAAGCACTTTGAATTGCCTTGTTGCTTAGTGTGCTGTATAAATAAGTTGCCTTGTCTTGCTTGCATGCTGGGTGGCATGATTGTTTAATAGCTTTAGACAAAAAGCTTACTCATGGGGTGATCACAAAACAGTGAGATGTTTGGAAGTCAATGATTTATAAAAGAAAATCAATTGAAAGTTGTTTTAATCTGAAGCAATAAATCTAACAGACTCATACAAACAAGGGCATGTCTAATCAATCATATTTTTCCTCATGTGTTTAGGCAATCCACTCCCATTCCCTCCACTTTTCAGCAAGGCCTGCAAGCCCCACAGGGAGACATACAAAGAAAATATAGTGTGTATGTGTCATGACACCTGGGGAGGATGGGCTCTGATGTCCTTGTGCTTTTAGTATACTTTCTAAGGGTAAACAAAAACCTAAAAAGCAGTTGCCTGTCAGATGAAATCATTTAAAATGTCACTTGTGTGATGTACAAAAACGTACAAAGACAGAACAAACGAGAAACTTAAATGCATATTTTTGTACAACGGAAGTGTTTTAGCAGCTTGAATACACCCTATAACAAAAGAAGTGCTCTTTTTTTTGGCACAAACTCTGCTTTGAAGCTTTGTGTGTTCATAATCACAGCTTTATCAGATGGCTACATGGTCTAAAAATTGTAAAATCTTGCTGCAGGATCACATATTTGACACATATATTCCCCAAATTGTCATTTTTCTACTATGAAATGCTGTCCCATATTTGACACTGACTAAAGAAACAAGCATCGGTTTAATTTTTTGATCCTTTTTCTCTCCAACGTGATACATTTAGAGCATTGTTAAGTGTGTCAGCATTTGCTTGGGATACTGAGTGAACATAAAGACAAAAAGTGACTTGATAACAAAGAGCATATTGATTCAAACTATGGACAAAAAAAGAATCTAAGTTTGAAAATAAATATTTTTCCTCTCCATT
>NC_045742.1:12370624-12376778 GCF_008692095.1 Etheostoma spectabile
AAAAAAAAAAAAAAAAGAGCAAACGGAACAACATCTGTGTGTCTTCTTTGTCTGTCCACGGTAGCCCAACTCTCAGAGAAACTGAGAAATATGGACAATATTCTCTTTTCAATGGGCATGCAGTCCACAGGATCACAAGACCCTTGAGAAAAATCCTGTGGAGCAGTATCCATTCACTTGTCGGTCTCTGGGTTGAAGATTATTATGGTTAACATCCACTGGAGCAAAATATTTAGAGACCGATCACCTCAGCCTGAATGGACCATCTGCAGCTCTTTTTTCTCAGTCACTTTTTCTTTCTCTAAGCCACATAGTTGTACTGGTTGGGGTTCTCCTTGTCCCGCTCCATATAGTCCCTGTCAATAAGAGACTCTATCCTCTTCTTCAAGTCCGCTGGCTGAAAGGCAGGAGGACAGAGAGGAGGCAGAGGTTAACATGAGGCACATGCCAGCATTTCTAGTTATTTTTATACTTGAGGTGTGAGGTAATCAGTGAAAAGCAGATTTACAGTATGTAAGCTATGCAACCTCCCCAGGGTATCTTACTATACAAAAATCTTTCTACAGCATTAAAGACATTTTGAAGATACACTACCGGTCAAAAGTTTGGGGTCACTTAAAAATTTCCATACCTCTCCATTATAGACAGAATACCAGCTGATCTGAGTGGATGGCTGAACTTTATTGCAATATCTACATTGCCCATTATCAGCAACCATTCATCCAATGTTCCAAAGGCAAAAAACTATCTAGAAAAACATTGGAAAACGCTTTTGCAATTATGTCAGCACATAATGTCATCTAAAAAACTGCTGCACTGGTTAAAAAAACAATGCAAATGTCCTCAGCTGGTATTCTGTCAACGATGGAAATTTCTAAGTGACCCCAAACTTTTGTCCGGTAGTGTGTCGAACCGTAGTTAGAAGCAGTATCTCTCTTTCATAGCTGGCCCACCACAGAAACTAAAAATTAATACTATAAAATGTCCCATTAAGTACATATTGCTGTCACAGTTCTTGAGGATTTTTTAAACTATCAGTATTGACCTCAAAAATCCAGTATCTATAATCCTCAAAGGTTTCCTCTATAATTAATATGGCATACATATCTGTTACGTACCGGAAAAAGAAACAGTTGGCTTAAATGAACAATAACTACAATAACCCTCTGTTAATCTGCACGAGGAAGGCGATACATAAAATAGAATTTAACACAACAGATTTTGAGGTACTTTGAAAATTATTTTGTAAACAGAAGGCTTACAGTGTTGTGTTTATTACCTTGACGGGGAATTTAAGCTGGTTGTACACTTCAGACATCAAGAGATTATGGCTCAGAGTCTTCCTCATCTTCATGATTCTCACGATGGCAGCATCGATCTGATACTGACGATCCTGAAACACCCGTTCTGTGGTACTGGCTTGCTCCTCCACCTGAGAGGAAACAGTTAGTTACAATAATTCACCAAAACCTTGATAAAAGATTTAAAAAAAAATAAGGATAATACTTTTACCGTTTCTTTCATCTGGATCTGGTTTATTTTGATCCTGAAGAGCTTGTGTTTGAAGTCATCATTGCAGGAAAACTTATCCCCGTCCTCCACATCTTTGCTTTTGGGGATTTTGGTGAGGACACGTGCTTTTCCACAAGCAAGTGACTGCAGAGTCCGGCGCAGTTCACTGTCCTCTGTAAACCAACAAACACACAAACAGTGTTTTAGTGATCAGTGAAGCTGCTTAATGTGTCTTCGGCAACCCTTGTTCCTACAAAGTGCTGCCAACCAAACTTTGATGTGATCTCACACCTATTCCTGTTGCCAATTTGATCTCCTCCAGGGTGAACTCCTCGCCTTCATTAAACATCAGTAGCACAAGTGTTTGGAAAAGTGACACCTGCAGCTCCTTCTTGCCCTTTTGTGAGAAAAATCAAAGAGAGTAATTAACATTATGCTGCATTCAGTGAGCAGACACGCAAGAGCATTCTCTAGTTAGCTACCTCTTTATATTCAGCTTTTAAGACACAATGGCCGAGTGTTGACTGCCACTGCAGCTTCCTGCCACTGTGTTTGCCCAGGTAGAAGGTCTTGAAGATCTCCTGCAGTCGCACCATCTGGACAAAGATAACAGAGGCCTTACAAAGCAACATTCAGTATATCTATTGCATGGCAGGTTACAAAAATCAGCATGTTCCCGACAATTTCTGTATTCTCTCAGCACTTACCTCAGGAGGCAGGTGCACTTCCATCGGGACATAGGTTGGCCAGTAACCCATCGTGAGGATGTTCACCGTCAGCTCAATGTTGCCAGGAATGTTTTGGCACTGCATAT
This sequence comes from Etheostoma spectabile, assembly GCF_008692095.1. Taxonomy (NCBI): domain Eukaryota; kingdom Metazoa; phylum Chordata; class Actinopteri; order Perciformes; family Percidae; genus Etheostoma; species Etheostoma spectabile. The sequence goes on from NC_045742.1 coordinate 12,372,951, forward strand.
ACTGCAGAAAAACAAAGTTACACATGTAATATCCAACTGCCAAATTGAATTACTTAAAGTGTTCATATTATGCTTTTAGGCTTTCCCCCCTTTACTTTATTGTTTTATATATATATATTTTGTACATGTTATAGGTTTGAAAAGTGAAAAAGCCCAAAGTCCCCCCAAATGGGCTTACCATCTCCAACAGAAAACACTGTTCACAAACTTCTCCAAACAGCTCTATTGTAGTCCAGCCTACACCTGTTAATACGCTCGTCTAGCTGCTAGCATAGCACGCCCTCATACTCCCCTTCTGACTGGCGTGTAGTGCTGACCTAGCTACTGCGCATGTGCAACTCCCAACAACGACTGAACAGAAGTGAGATGTCTCACTCTGTAGCTAAAACAGAGAGCTCAACACACAGGGTGAAAAGAGGAGCTGCCGCAATGTGCAGTACAACAAAAATATAGTGTTTTTTGAAAATGAAACCATGTAAACCTATTCTGATGTAACCTCTAACTACAATTATGAACCTGAAAATGAGGACATAATGATCACTTTAACCAAAAAAGCAAAGCACTTAAAAAAACCCAACAAGGGGCTGTGTTTGTGAAGGCATGCTGTGTCAGTGAAATGCCAAAAAATGATCCATGAAGCCCAGTCTAAATAATAAGTCAATGAATTTGAAGGCTTATTGGATTTCAAATCAATGCACAGTGGCTTAAAATAATATGAGAAGGGATTTTAGAACTCTGGAAACTTCACACTGCAATAATTACTTAATCTTTTGTTGCGACAAATGCAAAGTAATGATTAGAAAAAAGCTATTCCTGTTAAAGTAATCTACCCAGAATGTGTGCTTAGAGCGAGAGCTGAAACGATTGACTGATTAAATCGATTTTGTCTATTGACATTAAACGGCATAAACAGTTTCTCCAATGTGAATTTGTGCTGTTCTTTTGTTTTGTGATCATTTATTTTTTGGAACGTTGATCAGACAAAAAATGAGGCATTTGATCAATTTGGGCTTTAGAGAATTATGATGTGCAATGTGCATTTTCCTCCATTTTCTGAAATATATAAAAACTCAATGAATAAGTGATTGATTAAGAAATAAATCTTTAGTTGTAGCTCTAATAGCAAGTATACGATTGCCCAAAGCAGTCCATCGGCCAGATGATGTGGTACTGTGTGATGGCAAAGGGTAAGCCAGGTTCAACAGCTCTGCATTACTATACATCATAAATCATCATTCTCATACAAATCAAATACAAAACTCACCTTGTTACTCTTTTACCCATTATTATCATTGTTGTTCTCACCTGTTTGAACTGCACCATGATGTCTTTAGAAAGCTCCATATCCTTGAACATCCCCTCAAGTTTGCTGGTGAACGCTGCTCCACATTCTAAGGAAACAACACAATGTCACAAGTCAAATGTGCCTTTAGGGTCTAGATATCCCCTTCTATGATTTATTTCCCATTGTGTGTGTTAAGTTAATTGACTGTAAAATTAGTGGACAGAGCATGTGTGACGTCACCCACTGGTTTGTGGAGGTCTGCCATGAGTTTTTTGAGTTTGCCGTTACGGGTGCAGCCATCCGGGTTGCGGATGTGGCGATTTTAGACGAGAGGGAGGAGTAAGGGAGGAGCTGCTTACACTCTACGTTACACACTTTCACATCATAGCCACGCCCTGGTACACTCCCTGCTTTATCACAGATTTTCAAATGAACATCATTCTGTGTTGAAGAAGACTTTAAACTAGCGATTGAGACCATAAACTCCTGAAAATGTTAACGGAGGTAAGAAATCCAGCGAGAAGGGGGTCACTTTCTCATAGACTTCCACAGAAACAGACCCCCTTTTGCAACAGCACGTGTTGCCCCCTGCTGGATTTCAGATAGAATGCAGGTTTAAGGCACTTAAGCATTTGCAGCACTTCACCGAACCGGATACTTTGTCCATTAATGTACAGTCTATGGTTAAGATACATTTTGAGGGATTAAACTGACCATGTTTCAGCTTTGACAACATCGACTTTTCAGCATCTACAGAGGCGCTTTTTCCAACCAGCAACCTCTTGGCCAGATCCTTTTTATAAAAGGCCTCAAAAACGTCTTTTCCTACAATGACAACACGTTATTAAATTAAGAACAACCATAGAGAACAAAAAAAAAAATTCTACACTAAAACAAATGTGATATTAAATATTAGACCAACCATAGATGAATCTAAAAATAATCATGATCTTATCCAGCATCTTCTCCAGTTCTTCATCTGTTGCTTCTTTGTTTCCTGCCCTTAGCTTTGAATCCACATGTTTTGCTGTAAACAAAAGTATATTTATAGTACATGTTATTGCATGAAAATTATGGTCATATGCAGATTTACGGACGTGCAGCAGGTATGAATGGGGAAAATGCTTACTGACCTATGAGCTCCGCAGGTTTATTTGGCCGTTTGTTGATGAATGTTTCAAAAGCCTCCTTCATGGCGTTGACAAACTTCTCATTCTTCATGAAGCATATGTCGATGACGTGATCCACCTTGTCTTTGAAGTCAAGCAACTCTTGCACCATTGTTTTGTCTTTTTCTGGATTTATTACGATTGTGCTTCCAAAAGCCTAGATTTCCAAGACATTGGTAAACAACAGTTAGCAACAGATAATGCAAAACACTATTCCTGAGAGCTTAGCACCTACCGTTATAACTGTTAATGCTGTCATCATACCTTTATGTACTCTATCCAGTGCTGCAGGAGGACCTGGACGCCACCTCGCACTCGACTGAAGAGTTGATAGAGAAGAGACAGATCCTGAATTCTGTTCTCATCCAGCAGGTGAGTCAGCCCTGGAAGTTTCCAACAACGGAAAGTCAGAGGTCAGAGCACAAGACTCATAGTTACATATCAGATACAGCCTAGGCATTTACAAACTGCTGTAATGTGACTCTTGCATACGGTTATACTAAGTATGTACTGCTGTGTACCTTTCTGCAGAGTAGCCGTGAGATGTTCACCCAGCAACTGCTTCTCCACGGTAGCAATGAGCGGTTTTCTGAACGGGGGGGGAGCTCAGGTTACAAATAAGTCTTTATCACTGTTAAACTGCAAACTGAGTACTAGTCTAACACTCACTGTGTGCTCTGGTCCAGATATGTGATGACTCTGTCAGCCTCCTCCTCTAAGCGCTTGTTGACATGATGGAGATATTCTGGGACCTGCAACAACAAAAAAAGAGTGGGAAGCAGCAATATTAATATGTTTACCATATTGTGTTCTCTTAATATTAACTACTTTAAAGAGATACTAACAGCTACTAACACCTACAACAACTTCTTTTTTGTGACAAAAGATACTACTTTTCTCTAATACAGTAGAATATTTAATAACCCAGGTTACAAACTACTTCACATGAAGCAGCACATCAAAATAACAATAACAACACAATCAAATAAAGAACATATAGATAATGAAAGACACTGACAGGACCATAATAAAATAAATACAAATACCAATAATAAACAAAAAAGACAATTTAAGTAAAATCAAGTAAATCTTGATTGTGCCTATATACTACAGTCTATTCATGTAGAATTTAACTTCTATATGTAAAGTTAGCCGTATTAGACTTATCTTAAGCCACAGTCTAAAAGAAATATAATTGTTTATTTCACAATTACAAATAAAATGTTTTGAAACCTGTAGGAAAACCTAATTCTTTGAGCTGAGACAATAAAATCTGAAAGTATGTCTCAAGCCAATGTGTCAGCAAGTCAACAAAGTTGCTATAATTATTGTCTAAATCATGCAGAAATTTTACCAGCTGAGATTAAAAAAAAA
>NC_045742.1:12376788-12386156 GCF_008692095.1 Etheostoma spectabile
AAAAAAAAATCACTCAAAACACAGCATGTATTGTGCCTTTTGTTCGTTCTGATCACCTGAAGCTGTGGATGGAGGATATGTTGGTATTGTTGTTCTTCTATTTTGGGTTTCTTGTTGTGTGTGGTATTAAATGCTTTATTTGTGTGTTTATTTTTTAACATTAACACAAAATGCTGAGTCCGTTTGGTTACATTCTGTGTAACTAAAATAAAGACCTGATGTTGCAATTTGTGTTTTAGATACATAAATACTATAATAGACACTGGACATATACTGTGTAATCAGATTGTCTCAATTTGTCCAGTTATTCAAGGAAATAAAATAAAAAATCACAAACAAAAACAAAAACAGACCCAGAGTACCAAGGTCACATAAATCACCTCTCTCTGCTGCATCAGCCTCTGTCCCTCTGCAGCGTACAGCCGATTAGTTTCCTCCAAAAAGCGTTGCTCAAAAGAGTCCTGATAAATCTGTCATGGATGGAGAGAACACAGGTTTTATTAAAGCCATTTGTCAACAAGAAACTGACTCCTCATCACACCCCTGTGTGGGTCACGATCTCAAACACCACAGCTGCAAAAGCCACACTCCCATGTCGAAGTGTCCTTGGGCAAGACGCTAAACCATGAGTTGCTTACGATGCTGCACCATCGGTGTGTAAATGTGTGTGAGTGCTTATGAGCAAGTGGCATCTTGTACGGCAGCCTCGGCCACAGTGTGTGAATGGTTCCTGTACTGTGTTAAATTGCTTTTACACTAGAAAAGGGCTATATAATATAACAGTCCAGTTTAAAACAAGGACCTGAGGCAAAAAAACATGAATCCCTCCAAGCTACTATGGAAAGCAATCTCAGCCTCAAGACCTGGCAGAGTCAATACAAGCTGGAACAACTCCCTCGACGGGGTACATTGGAGGCCGATCGGCTCCGTGCACAGATCAAGACAAAGATACAGCCTTCCAAATACAGCTGACACTTTGTGTGGATCGTTATTAAAATAAGAATAAAATGTTACATGGTTAGTCACCTGCAGGTCAGAGAGCATGCTCAGCAGGCTCCTCAGTAGACTGCGGTCTATCGCCTCTCCATTTCGCTCCCTCTCAATAAGCAGCAGAATCCCGTCGATAGTTTTACTCTGGACCTTCAGATCACTGATGATGTAGAACCTGAACAGCTCCAGACCCATGTCCCTGCAGACCAGAGCAAGGATGTTTAAACAACCACTTTAAAACAGAAATCAGCCTCATTCTATTGTAGAACAGCTGGCATTAGTGATCACTCACCAGATTGATGGCAGCATTGAATTTTGTAAAACATAGGTGCGGTCCAAAAACAAAAATATACTCCTAATCATGATCTGTGAAACAATGACAAACATCCACAGTTAGAAAATGGCACTAATGACAGAGTTATTCTTTTATAACCATTTTCTTGTCCAATTAAAGGGGCACGCTACAGATTTTACACATGCAGCTCCGTTCACTTTTCACAAGGAGTACTTCTCAGTCTGTGAAAACACTTTGTATGATGTCTTCTGTGGCTCTGAGGGTGCTTTTCTAAAGTCTGAGAAAATAACTCTGATCTTGATTTTGGTTTGAGACTTTAAAATAAATTGTAATAATTGTGTCCTATATCCCCAAACATTATGCATTTAAACATGAAAATTAATTAAAACAAATTGCATGGGTAGCCAGGTCATGTAAACAGACTTTCAAAAGATATGACAACTAGAGCCTGACTTATTAAATTTAAAACACGTACCATTTGTCTGCAGTGATCTTGCCAGCACTTGTCAATTTTCTTTAGGAAAAGCACACTGTCCAGGGCGTCCGTATGAACAACGTTAAGGAAAAAGAGCGCTGTTGCAATATGGCTGCCTGATCAATCCTAAATCATATACAAGTGAGTAAATAGTGATAGAAATTGAAGATAAATAGAAACTGTAAAGGATATTCTCTGAATTGATCAATTTGTGCCTTGATGTGGTCTTCACACACGGCCCTCAGCTGTTTGTAAAGTTTGGCAGATATCTTATGGGAGCACAGGTTCTCAACAGCCTGAGGGGACAAACACCAGTGTCACAAGGGACATGTTCTTATCAGTGAGCTTCCTCTGGGAGGTCAACAGGTCTGCAATTATACCTGATAGAGTTCCTCTAGATTGTACTTAATTGAAGTGCTGTTCTGTATGGCCTCCACTGCCTCCTTCAGCTTCTGCCAGGTCTCCTGCGTGTAGTTCTCTGGCAATTTGGGCTTTTCTGTGTGCAAAAATTGAAAGAAAAAAAAAACAAACAATTGTACTGATAACACTGTAAAATGTTGCAGGCTCCTGAGCAAAACAAGCGTTTCTTCTTTAAGTATAACCAGACAATAGTGACAAAAAAATAAAAAATCTAATATCTGGTTATTGCATTATATTTTGGTTACTGAAGATATGACTAGGGCTGGGCTATAAGCTCATACCATGATATCCATCCAAAAAGCTCTACCGTCACATCTCCTCTCTCTAAATCTTGTGACTGCAGTAGACAATACAACACTCACTACGTAACTTCAGATATTCTAAGTGTACATATGCACTAACCTTGGCAGGTATACTATGCACCTCTTAAAGAGAATTAAGTGCAGACTGCTCTCAAACCAGATTCTTTAGTTTTACTATTATCTGATGTTTTGTTTTTTTATTTCTCCTTCAATTGTTTCAATTAACTGTTATTTGTTGCGTGATCGCTGGTGGTTTTGCCCTGTCTGTGTTGTTCTTGTATGCTGGTTGTCTGACTATGAATGCTTCTTGTGTTCAGGTCTCTCTACAAAAAAAAGACATCTCGATCTCAATAAAACTCTGATTCATCAGCAAACAGCTAAATATATTTAAAATGGTTAAATATGGCTGAAATCATTAACCATTATAAAATGTTGCAATTTTCCAATATTGCTAAATTACATATGAATGAATAAACTTGACATTCGAAGCAATGGCCTGAGCTCCACTGTATAACAACTGCAATTTTGTTTTTAATTATTGCTTGCTCAGAAGCACTATTTTTGAAGTACAAAAATTTGAGAAACGATATCACAAGATCGAATCATCACAATGTGACTTTGCAAAAAAATCCTACAAACAATTTTTAATAATGTCTTTTTACAGAGTTATTAGCGATTCCTAATAGGACTTTTAGAACTAATTTAACTGTTTTAGTTATGTTAAATTAGATAATTTCTCAAAAAATATATATGCCTAAATTTCTTCTGACTCAATTATATCCCACCCACATGTTGACAACTCATTGGTACCAAGGTGACTAGTGAAAGAAATTTCAGTTTTTTTTAAGTTTTATACATTTTTTAGATCCTTGTAATGCCAATGTGATGTTAGAAGCCTTCCTGGTTTACTGACTCAGCTAAGTTTATAATATTTTAGCATTCAAATTGTAACGCAGCCTTCAGGAAGAGAAGAGACTAACGAGATCCAGTCTCCTATCACAATGTTACAATGCCTTGTCCAGTGGGGACAACATCACGGTGCCGGGGGGGGGACTTGTTAGTTGTATATTGCTGTCAGTGAATGTTTTGGAGCTTGAATCACATCATCCACCAGTTTATCTGCTACCTTTGAAGTTCTTGATGACTAGTTTCTTTGCAGCACCGGGTTTACTGTTAGAAAAGGTGCCGGATCCTGCGGGTTTGGTCAGTCCGTTTGCATGGTGTCCCACACCACCGGGCAGGAACACGGCTTTGCTTTTGTTATTAGAGCACGAAGCAGCAGCAGCAGCCTCCTCAGCCATTTTAACATCCAGGCCAATGAAATCCACTGAATCCTCAAACCTTAACTTCTTCTGGATGTGCAGCGAAGTGGGAGAGCAGGGGGAGGAGGAGGATGAAGAAGAGGAGGAATTCAGGGTCTTGGGAGGCGAGGAAGATATCGTGTCAGAAGTGTCTTCCCTCTCTGAGCCGTTTATTTTCCTCTTCTTCGGAGATGTAATGTTACCGCTGTCGTTTTTGACATCAGTAGCCGCAGTTCTAGCCTCCTGGGTCGGCGGTGGTGGGGGATTAGGGGTAGATAAACCTGTTGGAAACATGAAAAAACGGGAATACGAATTCTTAACAGCCAGTCTTTTGATCCGAAACTTCCAGGCTTGAGATGAGCTCAGTGTCCGAGAGCTTTTAACGTTATCTATTTTCCTACGGGGAAGTTTTTTATCCAAGTCTTTTATCCAGTATAAAACAGATCATAAATTGTTAAACTAAACAGCTCCACTTGAACCTAGCCTTGTCGCTTTCTTGTTATTGCTGGCAGAAGAAGAAAGATGGTTGGCTATTGCTTCCTCTTTTGCCTCTCGTGTCTAACCGCGTTGTACAATTGTTCATTAAAAGTGGTCAATTGAAGCGGCCGTTAATGATAATGATTTACAGAAGAACTGTATCTATAGCCAAAATAGGCTCACATAATACTAAAACATCCGTTAGCCAACACGGAGAAAATTCGCTCTCAAAATCTAGTCGGTGACCCCACCGGAAGTACTTTGTACATAAGTACTTTTTGCACAAACGTGTTTTTTTTTATATGCTGACAACAGTGTTGTAACTGCTCTGACCACAAGATGGCGCCAACACCATTACATGGACTTAGGAAATTTTTGTGGTCATCAGAATCAGAATCAGCTTTATTCGCCAGGTTTGAGGACACATACGAGGAATTTGTCTTTGGAGCATTGTTACTCACACTGTGCTTACACATACATATCAACCAAAACAGAAATATACACACTAATATATACACAATATATACATACTCTAAACAGAAACAATATAGAGGCATGAGTGCAATGAAGGAATGTACCCACATTCATGACCACAAAATGAATGAAGGAAGTTGCCCAGTTGTTATGATTTTAATCGATATTTACTATGTTGTAAATATGTTCTAGTTCACACTGTCAAAATAAATGTCAAAATGTAATTTAACAGATTTATTAAAGACAAACTTAAGAGCGTTTGTTCTCCATCCTCAAAGTATTTTTTTGACTAAGTTTTGACTTATTGTTTACAACGTATTTGTTTCAATGTTTAATTATATTATATATATATTTCATTATACCGACACTATGTCTAACAGCCTATGGAGATGATAAGTAACATTTTACTGAATAATATGTCTGATTGTGTGGCCTATGTGACAAATGTGTTGCTTTGAATGTGAAAAACAGTGGCATAAAGGTTTGTGATGAACTGATATGTTTTAAACTCCTCAAGGACATTTCATATATACCATATAAGATACTATATATAATTTATCCTGTAAAAAATATACCTGAGAAATTCAAAATTAGCATACAATGATAGTTAATGCCACAATTTGTTCAGTTTTTATTTAACCTAAAGAAATGACAGAATCATTTTTACAATAACTTTAGATGTTACAGCAATACTGTGAGTCATAATTAGAATAAACTGTTTTGTATGAAATGTGTGCACATGGAAGTAATTTGACTTTGGTTTTACTTTGCTCTCATTTACTTTGCTCTCAACGTTACACATAGTAGAAATCGAGATAGAAATAAACCTACAGCTAAAACAAGCTGAACCACAACCAAGATAGGTAAACTTGTGTGAATTGTAAACAAATACCAGTAGTGCAAAGAAATAAATATTGAATGGACACAGGCTTTATGAAGTGGGTGGTTACACTAGATGCATGTACATGTCTCAATACAGTATATAGCCTACAGTGTGCGGGATATATATTTTACAGCAATTGCAATGTTCATGATTACAAAAAAGTGTGTATTTCAAACTGTAAATATATAATTTATATTATTTTGTTGATAAGTAGTTTAAGGGTTACCGGGTTATTGTAGGCCTACACTGTAAAGTTAGTTTAAAAAACATTTCAGTTCCATCCATTGCATGTTTAACTTTAGGTGGACTGGCTTTGAGATGTTTGATTTATTTAATCCATCCATAATCTAGCTAACTTTATAAATATATATAGGCCTAACCAAGAAACGAATAAAGAATTGAATTGCGTCACAATAAGGAACAATTTATGCACACCAAAACTGCCTTGTCAATATGGAAACTGAACTTTACATGATCTAACAGGCACTATATGCGTATTTGAAGTGACTTATCGTGTGTTTAACTGTCTGTGAAATATAAACAACGCCAGAGCACAACTTTAGATTGTGTACACCTAAAAATTGAAATACACAAGTTACCTAGGTGACAGGAGATCAAGGCAGCGCCAATAATCGAATCCAACCGGACTTGTCGTGTAACGCAAACAACTGTCGTAAAATGACGTAACTCTCACACTGCTGGTCCCTAAACAGGCGTGGGATTGCTATACCCACTACTTGATATGTGAATTGTATTCTGTAAGTTAACGTTACTTGTGTTTGCCATAGCCGACCTGGCGCGTCCGAACAAGCGTTGTCATAATTAAGGAACGCGGTAACGGTAACAGCGACCAACGAGGATGTTTAAAAAGTACGTTGCTAATTATTTCCATGTTGTTACGTTAGCTAACCCCAGCTAACGTTAGGAGGCTAGCTAGCGTTAGCTAACTGATTAGCAATCGCGTTTTCGACTTTGTTGTGGGCTCAGGTTCAATTGAGTCATGATATTTTGTGAGATCCTCTGTTGTTACATCTGACGAGGCATGAAAAATACATTTGAACTTGTTAGTGTGGTGTGATATAAAGATACTCTCTTTACGTTTAGTAACTAGACTAAACTGTCTTGAATCCAAACATCAGGTGGTGTCATCTTGATACAGTTGGGAACATTCAGGCGCATATGAAATAAGCGAAGCATATTTTCACTTTGAAGGTTCGAGTAATATGTTTGACCTAATAATTAATATATTGAAAGGTACCTTTGCCACGAGGTTCTCAATACTATCTCTTTATTTATGGTGTATTGAAATCAAAGTTACGGCCGAATTAGAACTAGAGTTAAAGGTGTACTTATACAAATATTCATTTGATTGTCTGGAGGAAATTTGGATGGCACAATTGTTTAAATTATGTATTTATGTAACCTTTTTGATTGAAATAAATAAGAGCATTTTATTTTCTATAATTGGAGTCTCTATCCAATATATCTGCATCAGCATACTTGGGGCATTGGTTGACATTGCCATATTGTAACTAAACTAACATTGTTATCGCGACTGCCAATATTTGCCGCTGGATCAGTGTGCTTCATGTGTATTTTTGTGACATATTTAGGCCTACAGTGTATCGATTACTGGCAAATTATAAGTACAAACATAGGATTAAACTCTGTTGTAAAAAAAATAAATAAAAGAGAGATTCATTTTACATGTTAAACATGCTAGACAAGCTTGTTCTGTTTTCTGTGAGTATTGTACTTTAAAAATCATTTAATACAAAAAGCATTTTCTTTTTCCTGTTTCAGATTTGATGATAAGGAAAATGTTTCCAACTGTATCCAGCTGAAAACATCTGTGATCAAAGGCATCAAAAATCAGCTGTTGGAACAGTTTCCAGACATAGAGTCATGGCTCAATCACATAATGCCAAAAAAGGACCCTGTAAAAATCGTGAGATGGTATGACTTTATCATTTCATTTTTCCTATCAAAGTACATGCACTGTTTTCAGTATATTAGATTTTATCTACATACATTTTTTTTACTCTTCCCACAGCCATGAACACATTGAAATCCTGACAGTGAACGGAGAACTGCTTTTCTTCAGACAGAGAGAAGGACCATTCTACCCAACCCTCAGACTGTTACATAAATGTAAGCTCTTCTAATGTCAATAGCCTTTGGGTTGTGTTTGAGTTTCCTCACGCTGATTACAAATTGTCTTTGGGTTTTATAGATCCTTTCATTCTTCCACACCAGCAAGTAGACAAAGGGGCCATTAAATTTGTCTTAAGTGGAGCCAACATCATGTGCCCCGGGCTGACGTCACCAGGCGCTAAACTCTACCCAGCTGCAACCGACACAGTAGTTGTATCCTTTTATACATGATGATAATGTGTGTGGGAGCTGTTTGATTTTCACACACATAAAAAAGTAACAATTTTATTTTGTGGATTTGTCCTTTGCTAGCATTAAATATTTCTTCCAAATCCACAATAAAAAATCTCACTTTCCGTCCACATTTTAAATACAAGTTTTTCTTTAACAAGTGGATGCAGGCCATAATGGCGGAGGGAAAACAACATGCACTTTGTGTTGGTGTTATGAAGATGTCTGCAGACAGCATGTAAGATTTCTTCCCCTACAGGGGACAAAAAAATAAATCCTTGCTGTTGTTATGATGCCTGATCTAAATCTGTCTTTTGCAAACAGAGGAAAAGTCAACAAGGGAATTGGAATTGAGAACGTTCACTATCTGAATGATGGACTGTGGCACATGAAGACGTATAAATGATGACATCAACACCTTTCCCTACCCCCGCCAGACAGTGTGGAGCTCTTGACGCATGAGCTGCCCATCACCTGTTCACACCCAAGAACGTAGCTGTGTAAACAGCTGAAGGCTTTGAATCAATCGGCATAATGCACAAATAAAAGAAAGATCTTGCTTGAAAACCTTAATCTAAGTTGTTTTTTTGTTTTGGATCCAATTTAAGATTTGCACGCAATTGCCTGAGATTTTAGAATTTAATCCAATGGTGGACATGACAAAATTGTATTATTAATAACTTCAGGACAACCTAGTTCTCATGTAGTGTAGAATCTAGTTGAAGTAATGATGTAGCCTTTCTACTTATCAGAATAGGATGTGAGCATTTAGCATAATACCTGAGAGGCAGAGATGGCAAAAGTATTCACCTCCCATACTCAAGTAGAAGTACAGATACTTGTGTTAAAAAAATATATATATATATATATTTTTTTTATATATATATATAGTATAAGTACTGATTTAACTCATTTCCGTAAAAGTGAAGTACAGGCTTGTACATGTACTTAATGTATAAAAGTACATTTAACTGTGTGAATGACAAAATGTTGCTAGAGAGCTGCTGAGAAACTTCAGAGTTCATGGAAAACAGGCTCTTTATATGCTGTTGCCAACCTTGTAAATGGATGTCTGCCAACATATTTTCAAAACCATCACTTCCATCAAACGTTATGCAAACTATTTCCAGTTGGCAACTAACTGGCTTATGTGCTGGGGCTGAGCCCTAGAGAGCCAATTATATTGAATTCAGTACTGATCACGTGAAAAATATAATAATTGTAACTCCACTGAAATTATTGGAAACTAAAGTAACGAACCAATTTTGTAAAATATAAGGAGTAGAAAGTATTGATGTTTGTGTTAAAATGTAAGGAGTAAAAGTAAAAAGTTGGCAAAAATAAATAGTAAAGTAAAAATATCTGA
>NC_045742.1:12386166-12387270 GCF_008692095.1 Etheostoma spectabile
TGAGTACAGTAAGTATTTGTACTTCGTTACTACCCATCTCTGCTGAGAGGGAGTGGTGTGAAACAAGTTTACAACTGCTTGATACCGTCCTTCCTGTCAGGGAAACTGCTAGTTTCAGGTTAGTCCACCTAGCTAAAAACAATGCAGTCTAACACAACAGCCTTTGTCTGTAATACAAAGAGGTGAATTTACACAACAATGTCACTTGTGTGTATTACTTACTTTGTTTTAATCTGACTACATATTTCCATTGTACCAGGGCATCTATGAGAACTGCAATATTATTTTTCTTACTTGACAGTAGCAAAATGTTATACATTGTGTTAAGACACAACAGTTGTCAAGGCAGAACATAAAGGGTTGTCGACAATAAAATACATTCAGTTCTAAATCAAAGTTGTTCGTCTTAAAGCAGTCTAACTGTAAAAATGTTTTCCTTTGCCAGAAACCATTCACAGTAGGGTTGACAATGTTCACATCCTTAACACACTGAAAGCTGCCAGCACTCTTTTGTATGATTTATTTACATTCATTCATTCTCATTCCCTCCTTTTAACAGTCCTTGTCGGATTGTTCAACACCACAAAACTACCTTGCACTTCATTAGAAAATTAATTTAATTCACTTTTATTATCCAAAACCCTTTTTTTTTTTAAAGTCATCTGGTCAGTCTGACAGACAAGTTTTAAAAATGTCAGTGGAACAATAACGCCTCCAATGAAAACCATTTGACATGACAAAAAATGGACATTACCCAGAACATTAAGGTATATTATTTTCCTTTTTGCTGTGAAGTCCAATTCTTCATATGTGGAGGTAACAAAGCATAGTGGCAAGAAATGCACTTGATTTAGAGCTGGTTGGGGAAAACGTGTTTGACTCAATATTGGTGCTACTATACAATCTTCAAATCAGTTGAGTGACATATTCTCAGAAATAAAAAAAGTTATTCATAATTATTCATAATTTAGGAAGATGGCATAGCTTTTTAAACAGTTACATTTATTTAATATTATGCTTTTTGGCTTTTCCTCTTCATATTACATATATTTTTTGTGCACGTTATAGGTTTACAAAGTGAAAAAGCCCAAAGTCCCCCCCCCC
>NC_045742.1:12387280-12387538 GCF_008692095.1 Etheostoma spectabile
CCCCCCCATGGGACTTACCATCTCCAACAGAAAATACTGTTCACAAACTCCTTCAAACAGCTGTATTGTAGTCCAGCCTTTATTTCTGTGACGAATGTGCGTCATTTTGTAACACATTATAATGCTCGTCTAGCTGCTAGCGTGGCACGCCCTCATACTCTGCTTCTGACCGGCTTGTAGTGCAGACCTAGGTACTGGGAACATGTGACTCCCAATAAAGACAGAAGTGAGATGTCTCACTCTGTAGCTAAAACAGAG
>NC_045742.1:12387548-12390286 GCF_008692095.1 Etheostoma spectabile
ACAGGGTGAAAAGAGGAGCTGCAGCAATGTGCAGTGCAATAACAATAAAAATGTTTTTGGGAAGATCAAACCGTGAAAACATTCTGATATAACCTCTTAATACAATTAATTATGAAACTGAAAATGAGCACTTTAAATCATTTCAGAACCCTGTCATTTCAATAGTCAGCACCTGATAACAAATGCAGCTTCTAGTCTATTCAAAAGGTCAAGTTTGATATATGTCTCAGTTCTATCTTTATTCCTAAAAGACGCACACCCATCCACTATGTTTACTTACACCAAAGGAATAAGGTGCTGATTGTGCCAAGTGAAAAAGGTAAAAATATACATAAAAGGGTTATATTTCCATCCAGGATGCCGTTTTACAATTAGAAAACATCTTCCCACAGTTAGGTTTGCCATCATAGAAGCAAAACTTTTAAAATGCCACATCCATATTGCAGGACTGAGTCTCTAGTCATTATCTGAATTTTCAGGTGGGTTGAATACTAAAGAGTCATGAAAATCATGGCCGTAAGGACGAAGTCTGTATACTCCAAACATCATAACCTGCATTTGATTTGGTGACATCCCGCTGAATGTGACTGCCATGTCGGAGCAGCAGCCCTCCACCACATTATTGGGGTTGTCCTTCATGCTTTCACTTATCAGGCTGTTCACACCTTTGCTGTTGAAGAGGCCTTTTCCGTGTGCATCTTCTCCATTCTCTGCGAAGACCCCTGTAAATTTGAGGCACACGGCCAGCTGCTTGTCCTCACTCAGCTTCCACAGGGCACGTCCTCTTTCTGGACATTTGTCTTCATCCTGGAACACATGGACTAGCCTTTTCAGAGCTTCATAACTTAGAACAATGCCACTATCATACGCCACATACTCAAGCTCCCCTGACTTCTTTACATTGCCCAGGTAGAAGGGCTCGCTGGGATCCTTTGCGAGCACAAGGTATTTGAGGTTCTCGATGATGGCAAACGTGGTAGGTTGTGCAACAAAGAACCACTGCAGGTCCCCAGCATTTTCAAAAGCATGCCTTAGAGCTTTACGTAACCTCGCCCAGTCATCTTTTTCATTCAAGTCTATCGCCTCAAGCGCCTTAGAAGACTCTGAGGTGTAAAACACAGCCTTATCACAATGTTTGCTCCAGGTGTCCAGTGCAGTTGCCCAGTAAACAAGGAACTTGGGCTGGACCATGATGATGCAAGAGACCCGGACTTGATTGCTCAACTCCTGAACGCGACTGTCAGAGAGTTTTGTCAGCTCATCTTTACTCGGGGCCTTGACGTGATGATGATTATGATCTTCTGTCTTGGGCTCTGTGCCAGGGCGGAAACTACCTAAGAGTGACAGCAGCAAGCAGAAGAGGCCTCCCATGACCATCCCCTTCATGAAAGATCCTCCTTCAGACAACATTTTGGCAGCAGACACTGGGCGAGAGAAAAAATGCATTCATGTAGCTTTGTGCAAATGTTTTCTTTCATAATCACTCATCACATTGTGTTAGCTTTATTGTTACATTAGCTGCACATAACTCGCTATGTCCAGCTAATGAGACGGCTGGACTTACGGTGTATGTGCTCGTTACTGGCTTACTTATCTTTATTTGGCTGGAGGCAAAATTCTCTTCACCAAAAGTGTTTTCTTAATTAACCAACAATTATATTTATGATCACTTATTCAGCCGATTACTTTCTTGATTAATGGTTTGATCTATGATATATCAGAAAAATGTCAATCACAAGTCTAAGGTGATGTCTTGAAGTAGTTTGTTTTGTCCAAACAACAGCACATAAACCAAAGACATCCAGTTTCCTATCATTAAAGACTATGAAAACATCTAAATATATTTAATTAATTAATTATTTACATATGATAAGCTGGAACAAGAGAATTTCAGCTCAAATATTGGTTTTGATTTATCAGCAAGAAATCAAATCCCTGAACGAAATCTTTTCACAATTTTCTGACATCTCAGACGAAACCCTTCATTGGCAGACGAATCAATGCTAATGTAAGTTAATTAAAAGGCTGTAATAAAATGGCGTTAGCTTGTTCTTCTTTTATGTACAAGAGGAGCAGCTTAGGATCTGAGCTCGCTTATAAACGTTATGGGACATGACGTTACTAATCTTTGAACCGTGTAACGTTACCTGTTTTTAACGTCAACATAGGTTAGCATTAGTAACTTATTAACATTATAACAGGGAGGTAATGCTAAGGAAGTGGTACCAGCTGTCAGCTAGCTAACTGTTAGCTTCCTCGCTTCGTAACGCCGGGCTACCCTAGCTGAACGTTTAACTCGGGTCTTGGCTCTTGTTACACATAACAGATAAAGAGCATTTACTGTACCTAGCTAACGTTGGGTTAAAGCAGCCGTGCGAGGTGGTGTTCCTGCTTTCGCTTGTCTTTCAGCTCCCACTTCTCCAGCTTCGTAAGATCGCCAACGTCCCGGCAGGACAGTTACTACCAACTAGATTGGTGCATGTTTGTTTCGAACTAGCGCATGCCTAGCTCGATCGACTTAAACACTTCCGCTTTCTGACGTCATGTGACTCCGCTGATGAGGCGGTTGGGTTGAAACGCGTTTTATGGAGCCCCAAAATATAACGAATAATACATGAATAAATATAAATAATAAAGTCATAATAGATTATTAAGCAAACGAATAATCTTAATTGAACAAATAGCGCAAATTACGTGGTGATGATATTTCTTCTTTATAGAGCTGTGTAGATTGAATT
>NC_045742.1:12390296-12397102 GCF_008692095.1 Etheostoma spectabile
GTTATCACTGTTATTATTACTTCAACTTTTCCTATCCAATATATTGTTAAATACTTTTAAATTCAATTATAAAATAAAAGCCAAAGTATTGATGTGTTATAGGGGGCCCTTTTTTCATATTACATTTGATGTATTTATTATATTTTACTTCATCTATTCATAAGATCATTTAATAATCAAGGTCTTTATTTATCATGTTCACAACAATTACAGGCTTGTTGCCGATGCCATTCTTAGCTCTCGCTTCTTCCAACAATTATAATAACACAGGCTTTGTAAAAGAAAGAAAGAAGAAGGATGAAATTTAACACCAGATTACACAAGTAATAACGAAATGGGAATCTAAACACAAAGTAGTGCAAAGTAAAAAAAAATTGAATACAATAAAATAAAATATATGATAAAGTAAGTAGACAGTAATTGTGATTAATAAACTGAGTGTTAACATAAATTGTAAATGCAATAAATTAGCAGTAATAAATATGTAGACAGATTTAATGAATGAGCTAGTCTGTGCATAATGATAATATATGTACAGTAACAGTTGTAAAACAGGAATGAAAAGGTGGTAAAGTGGTGGTAAAGTGTCAAGGGATGAGCTCAATGTCTTTATTATTTATTTATTTAATACCAATTACCATTCATATTTTGGAGTTCCACAATGTCAGCCATCTATTCATTAATAGATTCTATTAATTCTATTAATAGATTCTCTAAACAGATTTACTGAAATTGTTGATTGGATTGAGTTATTTAAATTGTTAACATTCAGATTAAGATTTGTGTTGAGATTATTATTATAACCTTTATTTAACCAGGAGAAACCCATTGAGATAAATAATCTCTTTTTCAAGGGTGACCTGGCCAAGACAGGCAGCAGCATATAAAACCCACAGTTACAAACAAGAATACAAGAGGACAACGTTAATATGACTAAAATAAAGCAAAGCAAGTCACATTTCATCAATTCCACTTAGACGTTTTTGCAACCAGGAAAAATGATTGAAAACACTGACATCTTAAAGAGTCGGCCTCTCTTTAATTCATTTTGGATCTAAAAGCATTTGCCGAGATGAATTCATTAAGTCTCAACTCAGTCTGCAGCGTATTCCATCCAGAGGGGACAAAGTACACAAAAAGTATTTTTCCTTGTTCAGTGTGTGCATTAGTGACAGAAAGTAAATGATGTCCTGAGAACATAAGAGTCACTTTTCTGCGTGATAAGAGAACAAATGTATGTAAGGTAGCTCACCAAGCATTGCCTTATACTGTAAATACCAGTGACAGAGCCTACAAGTCGCAAAAGAAGGCCATCCTATCCGAGAGTACAACTCGCAGTGGTGAGTCTTTTACACGATACAGATTAACTGTCAGTTTCCTACTTTACATTAATAATGTTCTCAGATTTATCTTGTGACTGTGTGGAGGGGGCTCAACCCACAAGTTTAAAACCACATGGACAAAACTATTGAACTGTAGGACATGTAAAGTACATTGTTGCATCATTTAATTCATTTATCAATTTAATAATGGAACAACATGTTAGTCATAGCCAAGGGCCAAGTCTAGCAATGACTTTTATTTTTATACATTAAGTACATTTTGTTGACAATACTTATCTATGTTTACTTTTCTGCACAGTTTATGACCTTAATTTTACGTTTTCCCGTGAGCGTGATTAACACATCAACATAAATCCTGCATGTAATTTCAACAATGATTGTAAGTTATTGTTTTAATAATGCCAATGTGGTTGATCTAAAGTCACTGCATGACTTTACAAACCAACTTTGCTGTGCTTTTACCTCATTGACTGCTGTGCAGCCAGATGCATCAAATGTTGTTTTCATTGTCTTAGAGACAACCTTATAAATCACCTGATACCCCAAACACTCATCAGAGGAGTGTGAGTGACCTTTCAGTTTGACAAAAAGCCCTGCAGCCCTGCTGCAGCCTCCTTTAGCAGCCGAAAACTCTTACATTGTTTTGATCTTTTTTTAGAACCAATTACTCTTGAGTTTTAAGCCTTTGTAAAAAAATAAAGTGATAAATTATGTTTTTCTACCAAAGAACTCTTGTCACAGTAATCTGCTGTCACAGGCATGGGTGTAAATCTGATCTAACAGTTGGGGGGGGGACAGTAAACATGACTGTGTGTTGACTGCAGATCTTAACGTAAAGCCATACACTGCATATTATAAATACAGTCTATGCCATAGACTGTATACATATTGAATATACAGTCTATGGTCCACGCATACAGTAGGCAGAAACCACTGTGACGCAAGGGAGGGGGAACTCAAAATATTTCTAAACCTAAAAAGCATTTTTTGGGGGGTTGTATTGTTTCACTACTTACACAGATATTTTAAGTGTACATCATTATGTTATTCACGGGCCTGGGCGACATTTTTTCACGACACTATGCTGTGGGTGCTCAGCTAATACTGAGCACCCACGAAGCCGTTGCGTTTATGTGTCAGTTAAGTTTTAATTTTTTACCTTTTTTTTTAACGGGTGTGTGCCTGTGAGCACCCATGGAGGAAAACATAAATCGGGTGCCTATGTTTGGTCTCTCAAATAAAATGGTCCGGATAGTGGGGGAAACGGGGGACCACAAACCTCCATGAGCTCATCACTTTTGTGCATGGTAAAGATCTATCGGAGATCTACCCCAACCTTTGGACTGCTCTCAGGATTGTGCTTACTCTGCCGGTCACTGTGGCTCAAGCAGAAAGGAGCTTTTCAAAACTTAAGTTGATCAAGTCATACCTGAGGTCACTGGCCTTTTCGTCAGTATCAATCACTCAGCGGAGCTGCAGATTTCATGCGATAACATCATTGATGATTTCGCATCAAGGAAGGCCAGAAAGGTCATGTTTAAGTTTTAGTTTGTGTTTTCTGTTCTTAGTGCAATAGTGTAATGATTAGATTCTCTTTAGTGTGTTTTCACATTTGTATGATGATGGATGTTTTTCCCCCACCCTTGCAATTTAACGCTGGATGTGTTTAATGCATCATATTTTAATTGTGGTATATTGTGAATAGAATCTGAATCTGAAACGTTCTCTGTCAGGTATGCATGTTTTCCTCTAAAGTACAAGTACACAGTAAGTCAGTAGTAGTGGCCTACAGTTGCATATTAAGTGCATTGGGGGCCTTCTGTAAGTTATTTCGGAGTACAGTGGTTCTGGAGAAAGCTGCAAGAAGCAATACAGGTGGAATGTTTTGAACGTGCACAGCAATAAGCTTTTAAAGCAGCAATTATTATGTTAATATGCTGCACAAACAATTAAAGCGTGGCACAAGAACAAAGCTTTTGTACTCCTGACTAACAAAATGTGAAACATATTTACCACAAAGATACCTATTCGCTTCATCCGACACTCATAATATAATGCTTCAGAAATGTTAGTCATTCAACACAAAATGACGTAGAAACCTGCAGTGACACATTTCCGTCAGCTGTGTACCTGAGACATGAACAATGATGGGTTTGAACAGCCCATCACACAGAAATGGTGTCAGACATAAACCATCTGAGCTCTGCTGGACAGCCGCTGATTACTGTGGCAGAGTAAACATTTGTTAGGCCTCTCTGTACAAGCAGAGATAGGCTCCAGCGCAATTGACAGGGTCCCCTAAATTGTGTCCATGACGCCTTATCCATCGTGTCAAAACCATTAAGAAGGAGACTGGGGGTGATGATAATGTATTGATCAGGTTGTGATGGATGACCACTGAAGATATATAAATGAAGTTCTTTGCCAAGCAGTTATAGTCCTGATCTGTCCATCCAAAGAGAGAGGCACCATGCTTTCTATAGCACTGTTTTACCTTGTAGCTGTGATTTGTTCTGCAAGACGGACACATGCTCTACCTCTGTACCCCGATACCAACCTGGAGCCACAGGCAGGTAGGACTCACTTGTTTGCTTTAATTTTACGGAAAACGTTGGACAGCTTTAGGTCAATTTGGTTTTCTGAATGTGACCTTTTGTCTTCAGCAACCCTGTTCAATCTGCTCTTCTGTTTTACTGCATTTGTGTGAGAACTTAGCTAAGTTGGTCTACACCTAAATGACGCAAAAGTGTATTCAAAAACATGCAGAAACTAAACTAAAGTGTTCATTTTATTCCTAAACGTCCATACAATACATTTCTATCTTACTAAACTTTACAAAAATATTATATGTATTACATAAAAGTATCTTTTTTTCCATTATTGCTCTTCAAAATGTGGTTAAAAGAAATCCCAAAATACATTGTATAAGTTATTCTGTTTAACTCAGGAATATAATTGTCCCGATGACAGGATGATGAGAGGACGATGTTTTATCTCAACAGATTTCCTTCAGAAATTAGTGTCAGAGGTGGAGGACGGATCTAACAATGTTGAGGGGGAGCAGAGAGAGGGGAATAACCTGTATCCTTTATTGATGCAGCACAATGGAGGGAGAGAGTCCTGGAATAAAGGTAAACATAATAATAATATAATGCAAATAAAACAGTCACATATGGTCAACATAATGATTTTTTGACCTTCTACCTTTGTTTTTAAGGGGCTAAAGATTCAGCACAACAAGATAAATTTGCTAACATGGTAAGGTACACATCCTCAATCTGTAAGAAAGAGCCCTAAATACTGTCTAGCAATTTGAATAGGATAAAAGTGAAATGGCACAGAAAGACCAAGTAATGCAGAATTAGATTTTAGTAGGTTTACATATGGGTGCAGGAGATTTAAAGGAAGTCACAGAGCAAAGGGGGAGGGGGATTTTTGCAGAGTTTTGTTGCAGGATCTGAGATTGAGTGCAGATGCATATGGGGACAAAAGCTCAAATGTATGCTGGAATCAGAGCACAGAGTGCTTTATAACTTTTGCCCTAAAATCAATTCTAAAATCAATTTAATGTCAATGCCAATTAAAATGAGGGTTATATTTTCAGTCATAACTCTGGCTGTGGTGTAGCACAGATACAACATTTCATCCGTATCATGTTATTTCTTTCTTGTTTTGAGGTCGAGGACCTCAGAGAAGTCGTCTTGAAGCTGGCAGCGGCTGACAAGCTCCGCTCTCAGGGTTTTCTTAGATCAGAGCAGAACTTGCCAAAAACAAACAAAAGAGGTGAGTGACTCTTGTTTTCCCTAGCAAGCACACACCATACCACACCTGCTCTTTAAACACAAACATGATATTATAATGCTATCATCTTATAAGAAGGATGTTTAACTAAGGCTAGTGCTGTTTAAAGTAGCACAGATCACTTATATCTAAACATCACCTTGACAGGCTGCTCAAGTCCAAATAGTCTGAAACTATTATATTTTCCTAGGTAAACAAGTACTAGTACTAACCCCACTGAAGTAAAAGTAAGCAGTACTTTTATAAGTGCTCATGACATAAAGTCATATTTTGCCTTTATGTTGAAAAGGCTGATGATAAACACATTAATAAATGTTTGTATCTGCTTATATCACAGTGTCTCATAAAGCGTTAAAAACTACTTGTTCATACACTACTTCTAATCCTAACAATGGGGGCATAAAGTGTTACTATATATAGTACAGCACAAGTAAAGTACAAGTACATTAAAATGCTTTCTATGATGATTAAATAAATAATAATGTAATTATGTACTTGTACTGTCAGTTGAAGTCCATTTTCTTTATAATGCCCAAAATTACAATTCTGTACAGCATATAACACTCTCTTACCTGAGCCCTTTAAATGAGATAAAGAGAAACTTGGCCTCTAGCTCACCCAGTAAGAGCGTTTGTCCCACGTAGACTGAATCCTGCGGCGGCCCGGGTTTGGATCCAGCCTGCGGTCCTTTGCTGCACGTCATCCCCCATCTCTCTCCCCCTTTTGTGTCTATCCACTATCACTAATAAATGGAAAAGCCCCCCAAAAATAATCTTATAAAAAGAAAAGATGGAAAATAAAACACACTTGATGATAGAAAAAAATAAGATGAAAGTTAAATACATAGAATGCATAACATAAGATGGAAAGTTAATAATACTAATAATACTAATAATACTAATAATAATAACAATAATAATACTAATCAGTGCCTTTTTTTACATCAATGGCAGAGGAAAACTATAGTAGGAAGTATTTTGTGCACACTCTTCAATTGGCGCCTAGGTCTGTAAAGTTATACAATCACCAGGAAATGACCAGTAGTAAAATGGCAATATAGAGAAACAGCTTGACAATATTTGGTAAACATTAAAATAAATAAGTGAAATAAGTTAAAGTGTTTGGAATGAAGAATGTGGATTATGTCAAGTTTGACTTCAGCTTTGTACCTAACTTTTGCATTCTCTGATTCCCCGACAGCATGTTTCTGGAAATACTGTGTCACCAACTAGAGCCCAGGAGCTGCAGGACGTTTGGTGTGACTTCAGCACGGCCTGAGTGGCCACGCCTTCACCACTATCCATCCTCATTTTTATTTTCATTTCCATTTTGCACCAACCAGTAGTCTGTATTCACCTTCTATAACAGAGCAACAGAAACTATATTTTTGAAAATTGTTTTGTTTTTCTGTCTGAAAATAAACTTGAATATCAGAAATACCATTTATGTGACCTGCTTTTGGTTGTGATTTATTAAGGTAATTATGTTTCTTGAAACACATTTGAAAATACATGCTTTTCTTGTCTAAATGTTTTACCAAAAAAAGATGATACAGCTCCCATATACTTTGGCCCTCTAGGATGTGCCTGAGGTCATTGGGATGTTAACACTCTCAATTTTTTGTTCCAAGTGTCAGTGTGATTCCAGGCCTTACTGACACAG
>NC_045742.1:12397112-12398738 GCF_008692095.1 Etheostoma spectabile
AAGAGGTTAGAACAGAGAATTTCTATTTCCGTCCAAGTAAAGCATCTGTAAAATGATTGATAACACTACTGTAAGCATGTTAGTTGGGCTACACACAAAACTAGTACCCTAGCCACTTAAAACAGAAAAAATCCAGAAGAAAAACACTCAGAAAATGGATATTTTATAAAGTTATTTCTACAGAGATGTCTGTTCGTTTTTCTTGTTTCCTTCAAGAAAAAAGCCAAAAAAGTGCAAAATGCAAAACTTCTCAAGTACAAAAACACATCCACATCACTCACACACATAGGGGAGAGCCGGGACAGTTGAAACACTTTTTAATTAAACGTAATTAACAAAGCGGTCTTATCACACTGAAAGCTGATATTTTGTCACTAGCAACTTACACGTGTCATCTGTCAAATACAGTTGTATTTTTAGCTTTGGACAAAACCGTTCAGGAGTTATTACAGCGAAAGTGGGACGTGCGTAATGTTTCATCCGTCCCTCCTGGACGGGACAAATGAAACAGCATGCGGGGACGAATGAAACGCACAGTTTGAGCCATATAAACTTCCAACAACTTTAATATTTTACTGTATATCATGGATGGTACTTCCAAGAGGTGTTATTATAGATAGATTGGGGCAGGACTATGTCTTTTGTGAATGTCTTTTATAACTAATTGCCGTCATCCTGAAGCGCGTATAAAGCGGTTATGAAATATCATGCCCTGTGGATATTGTGCTATTTTCATAGCTAGAACAGTAAGTTTTTCTATTTATATCATGTTCTATTGTAGAAATGTCATTCACTAGGTTTCTACATGGGTTATACCACTGACATCCATAACGCCCCCCAACCCGTCCGTCTCCATAGGATAACATGGAAAACTCGACCCCCCCTACCTGTGGGCTCAAATATATTTATCTTTCTAAAACTGCTTTTCCATGTCTTACCTCCATAAATAATTGTATGAACACAGATATTTGTGCATTTACTTAAAATCCATGGAGTACCAGCCAGGTCGGGGACGGTTGAAACAGCTGTTTCAACTGTCCCGACATAGATATATGACATTATCGCCTGTTTTGCTTCTCATGTAAAAGAGCATGAAATATGAAAGTCTGGGATTGTGGAGAACACTAACTGATCTACCGAATAAGCATGCAGACAAACCTTTAAATGAAAAACCCTTGTTAATAATCGAAAAAATGTGACCGCTAATGAAGTTTACTTTTGACCATCAAAACGCGTTTATCGGCTGTAACTCCGTGATGAAAGAAAATAACAGGAAGATATTTGGCTGATAGAAGGAGGTTAACATGCTCTATGTTCAGACCTAAAGAAGTCTGTCTATCATCATTGCACTCGGAGAAAACTGGAATGTTTCATCCGTCCCGCGTTTCAATCGTCCCGGCTCTCCCCTACTTGAAATAACTATATACATAAATGTATGGATATAAGTCATTAGAAATTGATGAAAGTGTGAAATGCAATAAGAAGGCCCTACATTTGCTTTGACACAACTTCAGCCATCACAGGGTTAAAACGTTCTGGTCAAGTTCGGTATCACTCAATTCGTCTTCTTATTGGCTAAATAGGTAGGCCGGTTTTGGAACATCTAGTTTTAACTGGAAGGAATAG
>NC_045742.1:12398748-12399288 GCF_008692095.1 Etheostoma spectabile
TTCCCATGTTGGTCCTCCCTGAACTCTGGGACATGATTGGCTTCCATTAGGGCCATCTCGGTTACACTAGACTGGCTGACATGACCTGTCAATCAAATCCTTAGACGTCCGAGAATCTGCCAGTGTGCTCAGTTACACTGTGGCAGACGCAGGGGAGAAGACGGGAGCGATCAAAACCCAGAAATTATGAACTGTTTAGCTTTCTTTCTGTTGAAACTCGGCCAGAAACTACAAGATTGCGAGGGGACCAGCTCGTTTTGGATAAAATGCCGTGGATATTCTAATTCCTTGGATTGTTGGTGATGTAGAAATACAAGGTTTGGCAATCTCTCATTGCTGTGAATGTAGACACGAGGAAAAAGATATGAATGCACACTCCACTTTAGACTCTAGCAGCGCAGAATCTTTCTGTATTTCTGTACTTCATGACAGGATTATATCTATAACTAAATCATCTCATGCTTTGTGTGCGGGCTTAATCGAATCATGAGACTTTAAGCTTTGTAATGGAGTGCTGCATGAGCGTGTTTATGAAGATTT
>NC_045742.1:12399298-12413223 GCF_008692095.1 Etheostoma spectabile
ATTTATGAGTGGAGAAAACGTTTTCTCTCTCTGGAGAAAACTGTCCCGTCAGCGGGACGGCGTCTAAGGGAACATAATATCACTAGTCAGCACACAACAATCAAGATTATGACCATTGAATTTGATCAATGTTTTTATTAGTGCGATAGAGAGAGGATTGAATCATCAGCATGGAAAAATATCTATTTACACTATAAACAGTTAATTGCACATTTGTTCTTTTCAACGTGGCATAAAGATACCATCTGTCTAAGTGACTAGGAATAAACAGTCAATACATACAACCAGTAAAATGTTTTGCTTCAGCATGTCCCAAAGTCTTACTGCAACAGGTGAAGGTTTTAAGGTGGAATAGTGTCTGATTCATGGCCACAGTTTATTCTTGCAGGTTGTAGCGCTCGATACAGTTCACCATCTCCAAATGCATGCTTACGCTGAGTAAAAAATGGGACAGAGCATCAAGGTTTTAATTCCTCTTGTTGACTACATTAAAGTAAGTTTTCTCAATTTCAATGTCAGCTGGACACGTCTGTTTGAACTCTTCTCTCTCGTAGGCATTTTGAAGGTATCTCCACACGCCTGTGAACTCTGCAGGGATGTCAAAGTTGCAGTACTTCTTGGCAGCAACCTGAAATAAATGGATTGGAACATTTAAATTACAGGTACATAGAGAAGTACTCAGATCAGAAAAGAAGTAATCAGATATTTTACTTAAGTAAAAGTACAAATACAACAATGTGAAAATGTTCTATGCTATACTGTTTAATGTTTTTTCAAACAATGTATCATATTTTATGCTAAAATCCTAATTTGAGAAGTCTATAACTGTCATATAAATGTAGTGGATAAAAAAATACAATATTTAATTTTTTCAACGCAGTGGAGTAAACGTATAAAGTAGTATACAACAATGAAAGTAAACTGTAAAAATAAAAGTATGTAAGTATCATCAGCAAAATTAACATAAAGTATAGAAAGTAAAAGTATTCATTATGCAGAAAATTGGCCGTTGTAACTGATGTATTATTATAAATTACATTAGTACATTGTTTTATAGCAGTCCAAGACACATTTCTTATTTTTTTATGTAAACCCTAGACTCAGAGTGACTCATGTATGAGGCTGAATATGTGTAAAGTACAAAGCATCTCTGTTCCCTGTACTATTCAAACTTTAGGGACAACATGTCTCTGTGATATGATAATGCTTGACCCTGAAGTCTAAATAGTACAGAGTACAGCGGCTGTTACCATGTTCTTATACACAGTTCTGTAGTTTAGTCCAGTTGTTTCCAACCTAGTGGTTGGGCCCCTTCAAATGGTCACAAGATACATCTGAGGGGTCGTGAGATGATAAATGAGAAATAAATAAAGAGAAAATAAAGTTATGATACACACTTTTCTACTTTAACTTATTTCTTGCTTTTCTGTGGTGAAATATTGTAGAATTTTACCCCTTTGGGCCGTGAACAGTTATTTAAATGAAACTATCTCAAATTAGAGGACAGATCCCTCTATGGTGGAACTATTTATCAACTCATAGACATCTGAAATGTCACAAGTTGCCCCAGATGCTGTTTTTTTTAAGGAGTAACAAGCCAAAACAGTTGAAAACCACTGGTTTAATATTTAATAATGCATTGGATTTTTATGTAAATTCTGAACATGAAAATAACATGTAACCATATAGCGGTCAAATAAATTAATAGTGGAATAAAAAGGACAATATTTCCCCTCTGAAATGTAGTGAAATAGAAGTTTAAAGTAGCGTAAAATGCAAACACTCAAGAAAGTCAAGTAAGACACCTAAACAGAGAGGAAACAAAAAAAAAACTAAACTATTTGAGATATTACCAAAATGAAAACACAACTGATGCTCTGTCTCACCCTGATAACGTGCAGTTTGGGCAGCAGGTTGCAGTCAGCCAAGGTGAGGCGGTCCCCGTCCAGAAACTTCCTCTTGGAGATGGTGATGGTTTCTCTGGAGTTGTGGTCGATCTCCTCAGGGACAGGCGAGATCAGGTAGTTGTCCAAGCGCTTGAATTCCCGCAGCAGATTTTTCTCATGGACTGGCGGGTCAAAAACACAGAGATATTTTGTGTTATTTTTGTGTGGTGTAAATACCTACAGGTAAACTGTAAGGTAAATTAAATACCCAGTAAGTACATTGTTCAAGTACATAAAGTATTTTCAATTTTAAAGTACTTTTGAGATACGTTATGTGAGCGCTTCCGGTTGATGCAACTTTACACATTTACTAAACTACATTTAACATCTGCTGTTACTTGTTCCTTTGTAGATCAACTTATTGTATACACGTTATGATTAGTTTATAAAATACAATGGATTGTAATGGGTTAATCCCGTCAAACTGAACATAAGTAAAAATCCGCCTCTGAAGCATAATATCTCACCATCCATATAGGTGGGAATAAATAAGAAAACATTACAACAGCGTCCAACTTACAGGCGTTATTGGGACTGTTCTTGATGAAAGCAGAGAACTTTGCAAAAATGTCAGCACCCACGTCAAAGGACTCTTTGTTTAGCGGGCTGAGATGAGGATACCTGCAGGAGTGAGAGTAGGAAGGAGAAGCCTGGGAGTAAACTTGTTTATTGAGAATAAGCCATCATCAAAATCACACCTTATTAATACCTGTGTAATGATTAAGCGCAACAACAATACCTGGGAGGGGCCAATGTTTGTTCAAGAAACTCCTCAATTTTGATGAAGTCTGTTTTGAGGGTGCCGTTGTAGAGGAGGAAAGGAGGGTTGGTCCCGGGGGCCAGGTCTTTGAGCTCAGCTGGCTTCCTGGAGGAAGAGAATTAGAAAGTAGTCATTCAGTTCATTCAATCAGACTTTTATCAAGCACGTCAAAACTTAGAGCGTGTTAGTTATCGAGGCTGCCAGAACCAAATGTGGTTCTGTGGATTAATGATTTTAACATTGGCTGTTGGTTTAGTTTGAAAAAACACAGCACTGGGAGTGGTCGGCTGTTTAAAAGGCCTGTGTGTGTGTGTGTGTGTGTGTTCTGAATCATTCAATTATCAGCATCCTTTCAAAATTTCCTGGTCTTATTTGCTCACAGGTAATAACCCTAAAAAATTATCAGAATAAAGCCTCAATTAAAGAAGGGTTTTGTTTGACAGCGACAGACAGCTCTTTGTACACTTTGGCTTCACAAGCTCCTCCTTCTAACCTTGGTCAAACAGGGTGAGCAACACACCTATTCATAAGTGAGAAATGGTTTAGATTGCTCTTAATTTCTCTTGCTTGCTCAATGGACTTCTATGTGAAAGTACCCGTGACCAGATGCTCAGGAAATGGGGAGGGATGCTTACTTCCTCATGTCGACCGTGGTCACTGTAAACTTGACTCCTTTCAGCCACAAAACCATGAAGAGCCGCTGACAGAAGGGACAGTTCCCCACGTTCTCACCATCATGTCCAGCCTGAAAAACACAAAAAGTAATGTTCAGCTTTTTGACCACATGAGCCACAAATGTTGTTTTGCCAGTGAAGCAGTCAGAATATCTCTTTTCTTGTCGGCCAGTAAGCAAGTGATTTTGGAAGTGAAAGGCGAGTCTGGACAGTTTCCTCATGGACGGAAAAGCAGGCATTGTGTTGGAGTGGAAAACATCAGGCACTAACATTTGATCTCCTCCCTCATTGCCCCTCTTGATGTCAAAGGGAATAGTTTGACATTTTGGGAAATTATTTGCTCTCTTGATGAAAGTTAAATTAGTTTGATACCACGGTCATGACTGTACGGTAAATATGAGTAGAGCCAGCAGCTTAGCTTATTATGAAGCCTAAAAACAGGGGGAACAGCTAGCCTGGCTACGTTCAAAGGTGAGAAAAACTGCCTACGAACACATCTAAAGCTCACTACATAACAAATCAGAGCATAACAAATTAGAGGGTTCATGATTCACTGTTTTACAGGGGTTTATGCAACCCGTTCTCACTCCGAACTCTTAAAATACGGATGTTTGGACAGTGGCTGCCAGCGTCAAAAGCGAGGCAATAAGCACCCTTCAGCGTGTAGAAAGCACCAGGGAGATTAGCAAGAGCAACTACGGCAGCGAGTATAGTATGAATTCTCCTAACCCTCCTGTTCTTCTTTTCCTAAACCCAACCTTCTTTTCTGCTGTTCTTTTTTTGTGGTAAAATATCTTTTTTTTTATTTTTTATATTCTGAAATGATCAACAGCCACTAACAATGACATACAATACACTGAGACATTGCAACACATCCGTTCTGCGTTTCCTAAACACAGCCATGACGTCCTTCCCGCGTGTCATGGAAACGTAATCCTAACCACAACCTTTTCCCTAACCTAATAACTGTGTTAAAACTGATACCAATAGTCCCGACCAAGCGTGTTTAGGTAAAGCACGTTTAGATATGATGCAGAAGGAGACTTTTAGCGACAATAACAAGATGACCAAGCGTCTGTATTTTACTCAATGGGACTGAGAATCTGTTGGTTTATGTGCTGGACATTATCCAAATAAATCTGCACATTACCCAACATAAAACCACAAATGTCATTTTTACACTTACTCGGTGGTACGGATTAAACAAGAGATATAACGCATAAATTAGTAAATTTTAGAAGTGGTGGTCGGCAGTTTTTTTAATCTTTATCCTTGTGTCCAGCCTTTATGCTAGGTTAAGCATCTGCTGGCTCTATAGCTTTGTACCCACACAGGGCCGTTTTCCATCCTCATATCTAAACCACAGAATGTAAAAGTTGCGGTTTTAAACATGTTGATGTTGTGAAATGGTCGCAGTTTGGTTACATTTAGGCACAAAAACTATCCAGTTACGTCAAGAAAAGTAGCGTAGTTTGGGTTAAAATCATGTACATTTGTTAGTTTACTTCACTTCTGGTTAAACACATGTTGCAGAACGTGATGTACGATAGTTCCTTTTTTTCTGTAAAGTAAAAAAAACAGTTTACTTTCATTTCCAAGTTTGCTTGACACATGGATGACCCCGACCTGCCTCTTCCTTACGCTTTTGATTGTTGCTTGAACAAACAACTAATGGGAGAGGAAAGTCTCTGTTTTATGTATCAGAAGACACTGTCTCTGCACAGATGCCATCAACAAAATCACATCTGTGGAAAATGAAGAGATCCTTTATGATAATGGTTGGCTTTAGGCAACAACAGAAGGTGAGAAATGAGAAAAATTAATGTTTATTTATACAGCTTCTACAGGACTATACATCTGAATGTGTGTGTGAGTAAAGTGGGTGTGCCTAGTTCAGGCTGGGGCCCAGTCACCCTCAATGCTCTCAGCTCTGTCTGGGTGTGTAATGATAAGGTGCACGGTCTGTCAGAGTTCCCTGATAAAAAATGTGCTGTGACCCTCAGCAGGGATACAAACATTTCAGCATCTGTAGATGGAGTTCTCCTCTGATTGTTTATACATGAACACACACACTTTTACTATGCTGATAAGTGGGCAGCAAATCCTTTATCTTTTTCTCTAAAAGAGAGAAAATATAACAGGAAAACTAGGACAAATTTCATGTAGAATTGAATAGGATGTTCTATGAACCGTGAATTCAGGTGTAATTGACTTTCCCTCACATGTTGCAGCCAACTTCTTCTTACAAGTAATTAGTAAAATTGAAAAGAAATGACTCACCTTGATGAACAACTCAATGCTTGGCTCCTTGTCAGAGTTCTGCCGTAGTGCCATGTTGTCCCAACAAAAGTTAAATGAGTTTATTTCACTTTCCTTTATTTTTAAACGTTGCTCCAGGCAAAGCTTCTCCTGAAGTTTTTGCACCCCAGAAATCCAGCCACAGAGTTGGACAGAAAGAAATCAGATCAGAGGGCCTTTGGACAAGTGCTGCTCTGGTTTTAAGTGTCTCTGTGGTCGTGGTTGACAGGAGAAAGTGTAACACCTCCTGGCTGGTAAGGTTTTGTCTGAGGGCTCCTTGGAGGCTATCGCTCTGAACATACTTCACAAGTCAGGGGAGAGGGAGGATCCAGAGAAAAATGGGCGGGGTACTCACTCTTATATACCCAAAGCCAGCTTAAAATAGTTTCCTCTGCTCATTGCAATACACAAGAACTGATAACAGCATATGACTCAAAAGACACACAATCAGACAATTCATTTGGGCCACTCACATTCCAACACGGTTAGATATGGAGGGAATAATAGATTAGGAGCACTTTTCATATAACAAGACTTTACTTGACACAAATCACTCACTGTTGAGGCAAACAGAAGAGACACCTAATCTAATTTTGAGGCAGAAAGTTGTCTTGGCAACACAGGAATGTAAGAAATACCCGAACAAACAGTTTAAAAGTTTCTTGGTGTGTGTTTGTAAGTTTGATTGAGATTTATGGGCATATTTTGCTGCAATGATAAAGTAAAAATCACAAAATGTGTCTTTGCTTCAGTGCGTTTTGACATCCAAAAATCCACCTAATGCTCTCTTAAAATGTAATTTATAGCTGAATAAAGAAAGGCAGAATAGAGTCGGTGGGATAAAGTAATTAAGTACATTTACTCAAATGCCAAGAATAAGTACAATATTTAATGTACTGTGAGTTCACCACATGATAGAAGGAAATACTTTTTGTTCAATTACATTTATTTGACAACTATAGACCAATTTTAGATGTTAGGTCATTTTTATTTAATCTGTGTATACAAATTACCCTTGTATGTATTATAATTTGTTCTGCTTTACTGGTGGGCTACTTAATACAACAGCTATTTACTGTATTTCCTACCTGTTTTTTGTTTTTCATACTTGTTGGTTTATTTTTACCATCAAAGCAATTTTGTTGCTGCATATGGAGACAATGACAATGTATTATAACCTTCATCTTGACCAGTTCCAACAATAGAATGCTGGGTGAAGGTTAATGCATACGTAATAATAATCCAAAAACAGAAAAAATAAGAATGAACCAATTCTGCATAGTGATCACTTTTATGTGTCATCCTTTGAATACATATTACTGATAATATTTATATAGACTTCTACTTGTAATGGAGTACTTTACACTGTGTACAATATTACATTATATTGCTACTTTAGATTAAAAAAGATTTGAATATTACTACCACCGCTTTTTTGCTAATAGTAGGATGTTATCTACTCCACTGGAAAAGGTCAAGTTGCGTTTTGTCACCATTCTTTTCAAACAATGACGGGATATTTATTTCAGGGGTTTTGAGCAATGCATCATGGCAACGGGAATCCCCTCAGAGTTTTGGGCATAAAATGAAAAACATTCATGTTACTTTTCATTGTTGACTTGTTGTACATGAGTTGTTGAGGCGTGAAGAAAGCTTTGTGCTTTACAGCTTAAGGCTCTCACCCCCCCTCACACACACACACACTGAATACAATTATTGTTCTATGTAGTAATTAGTAATAAAAATAATAATAAAAACTAATGATATAAAAATATAATCATAAAAACTAATGAATATGGCAGTTAACTTTCATCTCATGAACCACATGTCATCAGAGAGTTTGGGAGAGAGTGAAAGCTCAGCTCAGTATCTGTGCTTCTTGTAATGTTTCCAATTACAGTAAATAGGGGAAGGGAAATTTTATGACAAAATCCCCACGTCTTAACGTGGTTAATACTTCCCTAAAGAAATAAGACCAACATCATGGGCAGAGTTATGCAATGCAGCACAAGGAATTTAAAACAGAGGATACGAGGCTCTGTACTCCGCTTTTCTTGGCTCCGTGACATGAAAAACAAACCCATCAAATTCCAAACAGATCCTGGAAATTTGATGAATAACACTTCACCATCAGAGGGAATGTAAAAATGGCAGAGAAAGAGAAAAAAGCATCCTCCTTTTTCCTTTTAAATATCTACAAAGTCAGGGAGGTTATGGCTTGAGATTTCCCAAATGTCTGAAAGCTAATCTCCATTTCCACACAGTGGTACCACCCATCCTTCAAGTAGACAGTTTAAAACAATAATTTGTCTCTTTATTGACACTTCCTGTGGGAGGTGAATGGAATTTTACTGGAGTATAAGGTGGGAGTGTCACTTTTACTTACGCACATGATTAAAATGTGGCCTAGCCTCCATTATAATGTCCACTCCGCTGCTATGGAGGGAGTGTTTATTGGAGCTTGTGTGATAAATGTCTGAAGTGCCATTCAGATATTAATTTTGATTCACCATCACAAGTGACTGCAATTGCTGATAATGTCATCAGTGGTGAATAACCTCACATGTGTTATGTATCAGTGTTTGGTTGGTATGACAACAGCCATCACACACAAGGGTTGTGTAAGAGAGGAATTTAAGGTTAAAATCACAGCGTTTATAGTAAACTGAAACAAACTGATTCTGGATAAGCAGAGAGGACATTCAACAAGAGAGATTTCCTGAGTATTTCTGGAGAAAAAAATTGTCAATGACCTTCTCCATTCCTCTTCAACAGAGGAGAGAGATACACATGTCTCCACTGGACACACAGCAGCTGGAAGTGACCTCCTGGAAACAAGTGCCTTATCTCCGTAAACAGGATGCCCACTGTTGAAAACCCAGTCCAAGAGAATGAGTCTTGATTTTGCACACACACACACACACACACACACACACATAAGGTCAAGACTACAGAAGAGCTCGGTAGTTTGGAAAATACACTTAAGCATAAAAAATAGCGGCAAGGGGAAATAGCTACTCTGGCTCTCTTCAACTACAAACAAACTGCATTGGTGTGAATTGGACTTCATCAAATTTACAATAATTTGGAAATCCCATGTGGTCCCCTGGTAATCGTAGTCCCTCGCAAACAGGGCTTGAGTGTTAACTGTTTCCCGCTGCTTCAAGTCTTTTACGTAAAGTTATAGCCTCCTAGCAGCAGCTCCTGTGCTCCATTCTTAACACGCAGACATGAACAACAAACAATCTAAAATATAGCTGATAAGTGCATTTCCCAAAATGTAAAACAATCTGTTTAAACTTTGTCCTTATACTCAAGCCACAAGCTACAACAACTAATTAAAAAAGAAGTCACCTCACAGTTTTTTTGCAGCATGTTGCTCTAGCATAAAGATGTTGTTTCATATTGTGAGTTTAAATGTAAATGTAAATATAAATTGACTGTATTTATATAGTGCTTTTCTAGTCTTCACGACTACTCAAAGATTACACAGATTAATTGCACATACACACACCAAGCTCAGCCAAAGCAACACTGGACCTTAGACATCAACTGCAGTCAACTGTGATTTTTTTTATTGCTAAAGGGGAGGCTGTTTCTTGTAAACACAATGCCATCATTGACCTACTGACTGCCCTCTCCCAGGCGGTCGATAGCACAACAACATCGGCATGAAACCCCAGGATCTGTCATGCAGGATATGCACGATGCCAGTGCCATGGAGTTACTGCTTGTTCTTATCTATTCTTTTTGCTCTGAAGATTCGCTCCGCACATTTGGCTCCTGATTTCTCTTGTAAGTGTTTTTATTGTCAATTATTGCTTATTCAGGAGAAGGTCAAAATGCTGACGGGTTATATTTTAGCTGTGAAGGGTTCCCATAGGGAGCTTCTGAGAGACATTAAGCATCCTGTAATTTTATGTGCACATCCTGGTTTCTAAACAGCTGGTGCAACTCATGCAGAAAAAAACAGAATCATGCTAAACAGGTCCTGAACTTAGATATTTCCAAAGGATTAGATAAACTCCAGTTGAGTTGTTTTGACTTCTGGCTATAAAATATGTTGGATGACATTATGGTAACAATATGTACAGACAAAATCAAAGGTAGCATTTGTTTGAGACAAATCTATTTTAAGCATTAGTAGTGCATCTCTCTGTCTGACCTCAGCAGAGATTTCCATTTTTTGTGTGGCTGCAGACCATGAGGGGGCTAACAAGAGGTCATTGTGAGGGAGTGCCTGGTACTGCCCCCCCTCCCCACACACACACACACACACGGAGTACAGGAAGCACACATGGGGGGGGCGGGGGGGTGACTGTTGTTTTGTATGTTTGTATGTGTTCTGTTCATAGTCCAAACATCTTGGAGAGCTACACCCAGTGACTGGAACACCACCCAGTCGACAACCAGGACCAAGCTGTGAAGACTAAAAAAAGCATCTAGGTCACACTATGAAAAAAGGCGTTTCTAAATTGAGTAATAAGAACAAAGCCATTTCTTTGATAAGCATGAAAACCAATTGCCTTGGTAGTAATAAAGCAAATCTGAAACTTCTTTTGTTACTGACGTAAGTCAGAGTTATAACCATTTAAATATTTAAATGGGATGGAAGTGACATGTTAAACCACTGTGTTTGAAAATAGACATAACCTTTTCCAAGATTTTTTTCCACCTGTATATGCTGACTAACTTAAACATGATCTCTCATAATCAGCAGATATATGAAATGAAATTAGCATCACCTTGTGTTCTTTTAGTATTTCTTCACACCATCCTGAAAAACCACACAGCTCATGCTTGTGAAGGGGACACGCTCATCATCGAGTGTCCCTCGAGGACATCTGTGGCTGTACTCTCGGCTTTCTATGGACGACGTGTTCCTAACCAGTATCTATGTCCTTCTGCAAACACAAACACAAGTGTGGAGGAGGATAAAGAATGCACTTCCTCAGTTGCTATTGAGGTATAGAAATGACTCTGTTTTAATAAAATGCTATTGTGACCCACACAGCAGATTACTATAGTCGACACACGTTTTACTATTCTTTTAGAAAGTGCTGTCAGAGTGTCAGGATCGGCGCTCCTGTACCATCCCTGTCTTCAGTCCAGTGTTTGGGCAGGACCCCTGTCCTCTCACCAGAAAGTACCTTCTAGTGGCCTATAAGTGCAGACCAGGTGTGTCATATGGTTCTATGCCAATATCTGGACAATCATATAACTAGAACAGTAGCCTACGGGTGGTGTCAGGGTACTTATGTTCATAAATCAAAGTATAAAACAGCTAAGTTTGTGTGTACTGCATGTTTAGGCTCTGCAAACAATGTACTTCATTTTCTAGAAAATCCCATATATAAAATATTAATTTGAGATCATTTAGGGCTTTTCTCCATATCACACAGTCTTCCTCATCAGGTGATCTGTTGTATGTTTGTATCTGAGTATATGCAAGCTCAGTAGCTGTTAACTTGATTCTTGTCACTTTTAGGACTTTTTGACTTATAAGTTAAACATGACAACATAATTATCTTCAGGAATAGGCTAATGAAGGAAGTGTGATATGTTTAAAAGCCCTGGAAAAGGCAGTAGTGGAAGAAGTAAGATCTTTTACTATACAATAACACAGTATAAAAATACTCCATTACAATATTCCTTAACGTTTATGTAGATGTTCATCAAATTAGTAATTTATGTGTACCCATATATGTTTTTCAGAGCACCACCGCACAAGGCTGGTGTGTGAAAATGAGCGTCTGAGGCTCATGTGTAAAAACGAGACTGTCCTTGCAATCTACTCGGCCACGTTTGGACACCTGCTGCATGGCAGTCCTTACTGTCCACAGGAACCTGGATCACACGTTGACATGGGTCGGTAACAGTGCGCTTAAGTGTCATCTAGTGGCAAAATAGTGGAACAAATATTAGTTCTAAAAGCCACTTGGGGTGTTGTATATGACAGCAAACTACACGATATCACCAGATCCTAGGCTTTTTTAGAAGCTTTGTAAACCAGCCTGGAACTGCAGTGGCTTTTTTTAACCTTTGTACAATAATTTAATGTGGATAAATGAATAACTAAATTGTTATTTATCAATTTTTCAACATGAAAATTGATAATTATGTTGTCAACAGCCTCAGAATATGTTGAGTGAGTGTGTCGACCAATCAGAGGCTGTCTTCCTGACTAGATCTCCAAATGCACCAGTAGCAATCAGTCTATGGATGTGACCCAGGCAGGATCTCACTTTCTTAAATTGAATCCCCAGCTCCTCCACTTGCTTCCGTTCCTTGTGTTTAGTCCGTCTTACCAAGAAAGCATCGGGGAGATGGAAGAAATCTTGGGAAAAGATAGGAAATGAGGAAATGTGTTTTTAGATTTAGCGTCACATGAATTTGTCAGCTGTACGGGCAGAGTTAGCAACGGCTTTCATCTGCACAGCTTCTGGGAAGGCTGCTTTCCTGTATCCTCGCTCATAGCTCCTTGGAGATAGAATAGAGGAGGAATAAGACTTTGAGACAATACATGCATTATTACAAAGAAAAACAGATAGGCAAATGGCTTAGACCCGAGGGGGATAGACACAGTGGAGAATAATTGGTGTGCAATTAATTTATTAGTATGCATTAGAGCTGAGATTTAAAACCAGAGCCAAATGTTAAAAGAAACAATCTTTACATAATGAACGCATTACAGTAATTCATTTTACTAAACTTAATTTATTTCAGAGTGTTTGTCACCTTCGGCTCTGAGGAAGGTGTCACGCAGGTGTCACAGCAGAGCCAACTGCTCAGTAGTAGCTGATACTTTAACCTTCGGGGACCCCTGCTTCCCGGGCACCAGGAAACACCTGCGCGTGTCCTTCACTTGTGGTAAGTGACAAACCGGATGTTACTGCTTGTGACCTAATTTGCTGCATCGTATAAAAATCTTCAATTTTCTATTTAGTGCCCCGGTATCTTCTGGAAGATGTGGGTCGAGGGTCAATGGATCCTTTCATGATCTCAGACTACACACATGGTGAGAGTAAGACTGAAAAATGTACAGGTTTTGTTGCATGAAGCAGACTTAAAATGGTGTTTGAGCCCAGGCCCCTCTCACCTGCAGGTGGATGGTACACT
Organism: Etheostoma spectabile; assembly: GCF_008692095.1. Taxonomy (NCBI): domain Eukaryota; kingdom Metazoa; phylum Chordata; class Actinopteri; order Perciformes; family Percidae; genus Etheostoma; species Etheostoma spectabile. The sequence goes on from NC_045742.1 coordinate 12,412,096, forward strand.
GGCCCCACCTACAGGCCTCAAAACGTGCTCTTAACCAACTCTCTGGAGATCATTGAAAAAATACTGGGTATGTGCACTGATGCCTGTAGACCCCAGGCTATAGTGTTGCATGTACATTTATGATCATTGCTGTAGATCATTTTTAAAAGAGACATAGCATGTTTCAGTTTAAAAAAGTTAGACAAAAACACAGTGGAAGAATTGGCTTTCCAAACGGCTCAGTTGAAAAACACCAGTATTTTTAAGGAATCATTTTACTGCGGGACAGGATGATATACAGGGCGGAGCAGTATTCATTTGCAGTTTTTTGCCATGTTTTGAATTTAGATTGATTCATGATCATCACATGCTTCGATCTTTTCCAGGTCTCCCAGAGCGAGTGGCTCTGTACTTTGTCTCTGGCATCTGTGCTGGTCTGGTTTTCCTGCTCTGCCTGTTTGGTATACGCTCCACTATAATAAGAGACGTTAAAGATCTGGTTTCCGACCTGAAGGATGAGCTGAAAGCTTCTCGCAGACAGCGCAAGGAGCTCATGGAGGACCTCTTTGACGATGACATCTCAGACACATCATCCTTCTGTCACCTCACACAATCCTACCGCACAACAGAAATTCTCAGTCCTTCCACTTTGACAGTAGAGATGGTTGATCAAAACGTGGATCAGACGAGGGATCAGCCTAACGGAGACATTTGGCCCCATCGAGACTCCAGCCCTTATGCCATTCATAAGATTAAAACCTTACATTAAACATTGAGATAAGTATTAGAGAAACAACTGCTAAATCATCTGAGCATCTCTACTATGAAATTGAGGTTCGCGACTGAAATTGCATGCAGATAGGCCTATTTATGTATTTTCATTAAATGGCAAATTAACTCTAAACAATAAAGAGGGAAATACACAAATTCTTATGTGCTAGATTTATTACAATCTTATTAAGATTAACATAACACGATTTGTTCTTTAAATTAATTTTAAATGCAATGCAATTTATGAAATAACAGTGGAACCAAAGTTTCAGGCTCAGCTAATCTTTTGCCTACATTTGTTTTGGTTATTTGATGTCATGGGCCTTTTAAACAGTTGTTGTTTTAATTTTAGTTTTATGGTGTTTTATTATTGCTTGT
>NC_045742.1:12413243-12414642 GCF_008692095.1 Etheostoma spectabile
AACTGTTTTTAACTCCCTATTAATTGTAGCACTTTGAGATTTCTTTTTGAAATGTAAATGGCATTATAAAAAAATTATTCTGTGAAAACGTCAAAACCAGTACATACTGTACAAATAAAATCCTTCTGAATGATACAGCATGTTTTAATGGGGGTGAGAATTGTGGTCTGTTTACAGTGATGCCTGGGTTTAATATTTCATAAAGAGCACCTGAAAAGAACTAATACTCAGTAACATACTGTACATAAGCATTATATTTTATAACTTCTTTGTATGTTTTCTGTGCAAAAGTCTTAATCCCAAACTTGTACCTAAGGCTATGGGAGTAGGCTAAACGTAGGCTACCTGCAGCAAGGTAATCCTGAACAAGACACCCAATGTGTTTCGCATGACACGCTTACGTGTAAATTTAAAATGAAAATAATTAGGAATTTATCTCATAATTTTACACATTTTAATCATGGTAGGCTACTTGCCGACGGGGCTGATAAGCTGCATGAACTCACTCACTCTGGTCCACACTCCGCGGCAGAAGGTGGCGTTATGTGCCTAGTTCTTGTTTCCAATCGCCTCTAAAAATCAGGATGATGAAGCCGAATCCACCAACAATGTATGCTGCATTCAGGTAATCTCGAAATAAGTCTGAGGTCGGAGTGAGACAATCACTAATGTAGCTAAAGCTGAAAACTGGAAATAATTACTGGAAACAGCTATTGTTAAACGCTCTGAGAAAAAAAAACACATCAGTCAATGTTTTCCCCATGGATGTAGAAGTTGTTCCCACATTACGACACCGAAGTCGATAGAACGGCTTCCCAACTCAGGATTTGGGACCATCCGAGGAGCACTTGAATGCAGCATAAACAGGGAGACGGATGGAGTAGGTAGGAGTCTTCCAACCCAACATCTCGCTAACTGTCTACTGTAGCCTTAGCTAACTAGCTTGCCTAAGTTAGCCACAACCCACCGGCTATCAAGGCTGGTCAACCTGTTTCCGGACACAGACAAGAAGCCGGAAACTTTGAGGTTTTTGTAAGAATGGCACACACTAACCGGGGTACTTTGATTGATTGACTCTGTTGAACATTTGTGCCCACGTCCAGCCACAACAACCGCAGCTGGCTAACAAGTTTAGCTAAAGTTAGCATTAGCGAACAACCGCTGAACAGCTGTAATCCCGGAAGGCCGTCGCACCGGGTGGGGATTTTAACTTTCTCTCTCCGTGTCCGGACTGAACCAACACAAAGTTGCTAGCCAATGATAAATTACTATTTATCATTTATCGGTAAGAATGGAGTTCTCTTTGGGCATATGCGACGAGGAGTGCTTGGCAATATCCTTTTTTAAAATTAAGTTAACGTTACAAGTGTGTGTGTGTGTGTGTGTGTGTGTGTGTGTG
>NC_045742.1:12414652-12429904 GCF_008692095.1 Etheostoma spectabile
TGTGTGTGTGTGTGTGTGTGTGTGTGTGTTTTCTCCAGTTTGCTTTAGCTCGTTGGCTAACGTTAGATTTAACGTCAGGTAACGTTAGCAATTCTGCTAAAAGGCCATCCAAGAACGATAACGATGTGAGCATCCACACTGCTGAACTGAACGTTTTGTAAACAGTGGCTTGGCGCACGCACTGCACGCTACAGCTGATAATAATACACGAGGACAGCAGACGTTGCAACGTAATAGATTGCAGGATTGTCTGGTGAATACGGGTACATTTTATGAACCAGGCGAGCCGGAGAGGCAGGTGTCGGATCTGTACAGAGCACGACGAAAACACCGACACAGTGTGAGAACATCCAAAACACAAGATTCACTCTGTGGCATAGTTTTCTGTGACATAAGAAATACTTTCAAATGACTAACTCTGAAAAATACACAGGGATACTTAAAGGATCCTAGCCCCTTCGAGTGGAAAAGTCACGTCACACCACTGACTCCTGTGTCGAACAAATCTCTCGGCAGTGTCATCTGTTGTACATGTTGGATGGTAGCCTATTAGTTGGCTGTCAGTGTTGTGTAGCTCATCAAATCGCTCTGAAGTTATCCCACAGATTCGTCACTGTCGTTGTCATTGTAGTTGTGTTGTGGACTCCGCCATCCACTTGAGTTAAAACGATTTTTAAAACAATATATTTACAGTTATTGTTCTTGGTGGCCTTTTATTGTAATAATTAACTAGCGGGTTAACTTGTGAGTTTAGTAACCTGGTTGTTTATAGCTACAGTTGACCATAATAATTGAACATATAATGTGAGTCATGATTTCTTTTAAGTTACATTGACTGCTAACCACCTTGGCCTTTTCCTGTGCCTTTACATTTGTCACAGTAATTTGCCTTTTAATGTTCAATAAGCATGGCTTCTTCTAACAGAGATCATCACCTCTTGAGTATCTTTAATCTAACCACACGCATACTTATTTACAAGCTTAACATGACAGTGAGGCCCTGTCTGTCTGCAGATGATTAAAATAACAACTCAGTGCTTGTGATGGCCAAGCACCTTTCTCATCTTCACTCAAAATAATTCCTTGATTGTGATGCTTACACTGTGAAAGTTCAGGAGCTGAGGGCTGGCCAGAAGGAGCCCAGACTACTGTCACTAATTGAGCGCAGTGGAGAGTTTATGTAAGTATTAGAGAACCTGATAACCAAAATCCATGTAAATGTGTCAAGCAATAGGTAAACCTGGTGAGATGCCACAGATTTCGAAGCAGCTCTGAACACCTTGAGAAATTAGATCTTTGCCTGCTGTACCGCTTCCTTTTAGCTTTGGTTTAATTCTGATGAAAACCAAGTTTTTGACATTTTTGAAGGTAGATGCTTGTTGTTTTTCTTATGGGCAAGTTCCTTAATTTGGAAACAGTTTTTTATGGTTTGTGATATGAAATGAATAGATTTTATAGTGAATGGCATAACAGAGACATTATACTGTTGTGTGGCTGAAGGTCTGCCCATGGAGCTGTCTTGGTTTGGTGCAGTGTTACATTAGCAGGACTTTAATCTGGGTCTTGGCAGCTGCCGATTTGTGTTGTGAAAGGCTGTTGTGGGTGTGTTTGTAGCAGGTTGTGGCTACTAGCATGAGGGAGAAAGCAATTACCCATACCAGCAGTCAGCTCACTACCCATTATCCAGAATTCCTCCACTTGGTCCTTCACTGTAATGAGACTCACATGGGCCCCCAAGCTCCGTCCTCAGCTAACTGTGTTAAAACAACACACACTGAACTGAAGAGTCATGCAGACAAGGCGCTGTCAGGGTTTCAGTTAGTACATGGCCGTGTTATACAAGGTGAACAAAATAAACAAAGAAGCACAATACAATCAAACAACCCTACTATAAATAATGAATGTGAATCTGACAATATTTTAGTTTAGTTGAAACTGTCAACAGTGTTTTATCTCATCTTTGAGACAATATGTTAATGTTAAATATCTAACGTTTAGTATAGCTTTTCCTGCCTTCTGCATTTATTGTTATGATTTGTAAGATTATTCTGTTTGCTACAATTAATGTTTTAGCAGTCCTTGCCTCTGATGCATCAATACTGATTTAAAGCTATAACTCACTATACTCAGACATGAGGCATTTGACAGAGGTTCAGAGTACATATAATAGAAACTATAGTCTCAAATAAATATTGACTTAAAGCAACATGTTTGACAGTCTTAAATTTAAACCGCCTTGAGGTTCACCACAACATTCATATGTAATTCAAAGCTACTGTATTTGAGGTAATTCTATTATTTCGTCCACGCTCTTGAGAATGTCCATACTTTAGAGGTGGCCTTTCAGACTCTGGAAAACGGCGAGTCCCTCTGACACAGCCGGGCTGAGTCATGTTCCCGTCTTCTACAGTAATCAGACTTATTGCGAAGGAGAGGGGAAGCGTGGGCAGTGCCCAGCATGCTGCTTTGACCTAGCTGTTAGTCAGTCATTGTTAGAGGGAAATACGACCACGCCTACATTAACCCACATACAGATTTGAAGCTGCTTATATTGATTATTTAATAACTCAAAGCTTAGCTCCTCTAAACGTGCGCCAGCTGCTAGGTTGCTGAACTGAAGTTTTGTCAACAAGACCTGACTGAAGCAGGACACTTTTTAGTTATTTAGTTCATTGTTTGCTTATTTGACTAAAGCAACTGGCCTGCAAATTTGACTAAAACAGACTTTTGCATGTGTGCATGTGCATTTCACATTTAAAAAAAAAAAAAAAAAAATCACATTTTAATCACTGATTATAATCTAATCCTTATTGTACACTGCAGACCATCTACATATGCTTTATTTTAAAAGGTTTGTTAAATTATATGAAAATATAATAATAGAGCTTATGGTAAGTGTGCTGTTCTCATCCAGATTGGGTGTTTTGGCGACCCCTGATGCTGTTGTGTCTCGTCCAGTGGCTCAGCTGTCTATACCCATCAATGGTAATTTTGAAATTGTTCGAGGTATGTGAATTTTTTTTGTCCTCAATATCAAATTCACAGTATTTACTATTTTGGGTATGCTAATTATAATCAAATGTACAGGATATTTTACCAGTGACCAGCTGCTACAAACTGTTCTTCATTTCTATGTATTCTAAGATGTTTGTGCTTTCTATCCAGCATGTTAATAAAGTTGACCCTCACTTCACATTCTTAAACCATAGTGTATAATCAGGGTCATGTCACACTTGGTGTAAAAGTGAATGTCCAGGAAGCATTTCCTTTGCCCTTGGGAGACAACATTTAAAAATCAACTGACAACAACTTGAGCCTGTTGAAATAATTTATAACACCTCTGGTTTACTCCCACAACAGACCTTTGAACTGCATTGGCGCCATTTAAGCTCTTTCCATTTTCATTTCAGAGGCGGAGGAGGCTCTTCTTATTAACTTCTCAGTAGCTTGTAAGTATGTTTTCCCTCTCTTCAGATTAAATTAATTCCTCTTCGTTTTCAAACAGATTAGCGGAAGCAGAAAATGTGTTGTTTTGGTCTTCCAAGCATGCCAGCAAGTATAAAATGTGCCTGTATTTTTGGAACAATAGAGAGCCTTACCATGGTGTTTATTGCAACACAGCCTCATTTTTAGAACTTGCCTTCAGCCCTATATCCTTTATTTAGTAGCAGACAATGGTCATGGGTTACCAGGGCTCTCTGAAAGAATGCCTAGTTGGTTCACTATTAAATCACTTTGCTTTGTTTTCTAGACAGTCTGAATTTTCTAATGTGTTTGCAAAGTCTAAACGTGTCCAACGTGTGTGTAAGTGTGTGTCTTTTCTGTACCCCTCTCAAGCCTGCGTTAGGATACGAATCAAAGGAGATAAAGCTCCAGAGCTGCTGTTGGAACTCCAGGATGATGATCGGACTCAGACTTTCTTCGCCCAGGTGAAGAGTGCTCAGCAACAAGGTAAGACGTCACTGTCTGTCGGTATTCTGAAGCAGTAGATGATTAACTATTTATTAATCATCCAACTCATCTAACATTTATTGACCTTGGGTGGATTACACCACTCACTGATTTCCTGTGTATACTATGTTACTTGCCATCAACACTGGTGGAGAGAGACTCACTTGGCTGCCATAAAGGTGACTGAAGCTTAGTTTATTTTGCTTTCATTTTACATTTTTGTTCTGGCCGTGTAACTCATACTCCTCAACAGAATGAGTATTCTTTCTCAGCTATCCATATATAAGTCCTCACTACTGTGTATTACGCTATAGTAATCATTTGGATTATCTTTATACATTGCACAAAATTATAAACGCAAACGCTGCAACATGAGGTGATGGTCGCGGATGAATGGCACAGCTGTGGGGAAACCGGGATTCATCCGTGAAGAGAACACCTCTGCAAAGTGCCAGACACTATCGAATGTGAGCATTTTCCCACTCAAGTTGGTTACAACAACAAACTGCAGTCAGGTCGAGACCCAGATGAGGACGACGAGCATGCAGTTGAGCATCACTGAGACGGTTTCTGACTGTTTTTGCAAACCGATTGTTGCAGCAGCTGTCCGGGTGGCTGGTCTCAGAGGACCTTGGAGGTGAAGATGCAGGATGTGGTGGTCCTGGACTGGTGTGGTTACATGTGGTCTGCAGTTGTGAGGCCGGTTGGATGTACTGTCAAATTCTCTAAAAACGCCTTTGGAGATGGCTTATGGTATACATAACATTCCTGCAGCCAGCATGCCAGTTGCACGCTCCCTCAAAACCTGTGGCATTGTGCTGTGTGATAAAACCGCAAATGTTAGCGTGGCCTTTTAATGTGGCCAGCCTAAGGCACGTCTGTGCAATAATCATGCTGTCTAATCAGCATCTTGATATGCCACACCAGTGCGGTAGAAGGATTATTTTGGCAAAGGAGAAGTGTTCACTAACAGAGATTTAGACAGATTTGTGAACAGTATTTAAGAGAAATAAGCCTTTTGTGTTCGTAGAAAAAGTCTTAGGTCTTTGAGTTCAGCTCTTGAAAAAATGGGAGAGAAAAAAAAAGTCTTGCGTTTTATAGTTTTGGTCAGTGTATTTATAGTAATTAGATAAAGACCACAAAGTGTGTTGTTGTTTTTTACGCAAGTTTTTCCCTAATTGCACTTTTAATGTGAATGTAAACTGTGGCTATTAAGAAATGGCCAGTGAGCTGTTATTATCTCTATACTCAGAACCTGTACATTTAGTTTTAATGTTACTATCATTTATTTTCATTTACTAGTTGATAATTATAACATCCTGTAGTATCAATAGTACTACAGTAGCACTGTGCCCTCTTGTTATCAGCAAGCCACTTGTCAGATGGTATACTCTTCCTGTAATGACAACATTGCTCTTCTGGGTGTTGGCTTATTTTTTTTTATCTGTGTACATATTTGCATTCAGTGAGGTCAACTGAAAAAGGATCTGAATTTACCTTAGTAAAATCAAAGGTTTAACAAGACAATTGAGCTTCTATCAATGTTTTTCTTTTTTTTACACAAAAATAAAATTCCCTTGAAAGATGCTTCTTCTGCTTGATTATGGTTGTGTTAAGTGTGGATCATTGTGTGTTTTATTCTGACAATACTGTTTCATTTTCTCAGTTGAATCCAAATTCAGAAAACCCAAAGCAATGGAGCCCCTTGCGCCAACAGCCCTGAGAGGTCCGGTCCCGATCCCACCGCAAAGAGCAAACAAGACTGCTAACTCTGTGGGCTCTGGAGTCAACCCACCCAAATCTACCAGTGCTCTGCCTCACAACCTAAACAACAGCAGGTCAACAAATCAGACTAACACAGGTAATATACAGATACTATGTTTACATTTTGAAAAATCCAACAGTTAAGAATAAAGATAAATGGTAGCAACTTTGAAAACAAAGCCCAACGTATTTGTCTTCCAAATTAGTTTCTGTTGCTGTTAGATTAAATCCTCTGTTCCTCTGAACTTTCCGAAGATCCAGTTCAATCACTTGCCTCAGACTTTGGGTTTGAGGACAACTTTAACAACCCTCTCAAAGTGGAGGAAAAAAAGAACCACCAGAATCGTATAGTCGCCACTAGGGAGCCTCCTCCGGTTCCCCCTCTACCTCCTCGCAAAGCCTCCTACACTCCATCCAATCCTCTGCCTCCTCCACCAGTCCCCAAAGACAGAGCTGTCTCCCTACAGGCCAAAGACAACTCCAAACCAGAGTAAGTTGACCTTTTTATGACACCATGTCAAGTTTACCAAAAACACTGGAAACTGGCTGAATATACTTAACTTTAAAACAGTTTTGATGTGTCCAAAATGTTGCTGGTGTTAAATTCTATTTACTTTTTCCATTCCAGTAGTTTTAGGTCAGGGTTTGACCGTGCGGACAGGCCAACGTCTTGGAGCGACAGCCCCACAACCAACAGCATGAGACAGGCCATGTTGTCCAGCCAGGCAGGGCAAAGAGAATACCTCATCAAACACCGCCTGGGTAAGAAGGAGAATGAGTATGTGGACATCCAGACCTTCAGGTGAGAGGAGCTTCTTTATTATATATGGTTAGTTTGTAAAAACAAAGCAATGTTGCTGCTGCACACATTAACCCTACTCTGTGCATAAATACAGATTTTTGTTTTTTTAGGTTTTTTACAGGTACGTGGAATGTGAACGGCCAGGTTCCAGACAGCAGCCTTGAGCCGTGGCTCTGCTGTGACATAGAACCTCCTGATATTTATGCCCTGGGGTCAGTGAGAATTTATCTTACAGTACCTTTTCTGACCATGAAGTCATACATATCGTCCTCTGTTTTTGCTTTACTAACATTAAATATGGTGACTTGTTTTTTGACTCTAGTTTCCAAGAATTGGACCTGAGCACTGAAGCTTTCCTCTACATGGACTCGCCCAAGGAGCAGCTGTGGGTGGAAGCTATGGAGAGGAGCTTGCACCCAAAAGCCAAGTACAAGAGGGTGAGTTGAGAAAAGACATCTTCAGGTCCTTTTGTCCACATTTCAAAGTGTCCTTGAACAAGACACTGATGTAGAAATAGTAATACATTTGCCCCTGGCCATCAGTGTGTGTGAATGTAATGTACATTGGATATAACACGCCATTGATGAATACATTTGTAAATGTGCTAACTTGCTTTTCTATGTCCACAGGTTCGAATAATACGTCTCGTTGGGATGATGCTGGTCATCTTTGTCAAAAAGATTCACAAGAATCACATTAAAGAAGTGGCTGCAGAGCATGTGGGAACAGGAATCATGGGGAAAATGGTTTGTTCACTCTAAACTTAGACCAACGGCTTCAAAAATGCACATAGTGATAGTAGACAACCATGGGATAAATGCGCCATGTTCGTTTCAGTCAAGTGCAACAGAAAAATAAGTAATATGTTTAAAATGCTTCTGTTTGCTTAAGTTATTTATTTAATATTAAACATGTTACACTGACTATTCCCACATCTGCAAACTGACAGACTGATCTTTTTTATGTTTGATGTCTTATGCAGGGTAACAAAGGAGGTGTGGCAGTCAGGTTTGTTTTCCACAATACTAGCTTCTGCATTGTCAACTCGCATCTAGCAGCACACGTGGAAGACTTTGAGCGCCGCAACCAGGACTATAAAGACATCTGTGCCCGCATGACCTTCCACTTACTGGACCACCCCCCTCTCAGTATCGTCAAACACGAGTGAGTTCTTCAGGCATTCATGTCAAGGTTGAGAACATTAAATGAATGTGCATAGACAAATTTTACACTCATTGGTTGTGTTTGTATCATAAGCTTGAGGTTTTGTTTCACAATTCTTGTTTTATTGTTGTTTGTACATACTGTATAACATTTCTTCTATACTGCCAAGCTCTTGTTACCTCATACACTAACTTAATTAATTAGCTACTGACTATCTTTTAAAGGATTTGTAAAGATAATCAAATTCACTACAAATATGTTGCTGTGATCTAGTTGTTTAAAGCAGTCTTTGTCTCTGTTTGTGTTTCAGTGTAGTAATCTGGCTCGGGGATCTAAACTATCGTCTGTTTATATACGATTCGGCTGAGGTCAAACAGCACATCTCTCAGAATGAGCTAAAAAAGCTTCAGGAGCTTGATCAGGTAAGAGACTGTTGAAAGAAAATGTACCATAAGGTTTACTTATTTTTATCTGTAAAAACACAGACAACTTTAGAACTTCAATAAAATAGCTTTAGGTACAGAACAAAATGCCTCTATCACTACTTCTGTTTTAGTATTACTTGAATAATTTGTTGTGTATGTAATTTTAGCTATAACTCTTGTGTTTTTGCTAGGTAGCAGTTAGTAAAATATATTTGTTTGGATTACTACTGTATAATGGGCTTGTGTTTTTCAATCTCTATGTAAATGATTGACAGTGAGACATAGCTGAAATGGTAATTGATAAATGGATCATGAAAAATAGAAGTTATATTTAAATGTATAAGGGAAGTTGTTTTGCTAATAGCATTATTAGGCAGTTACGTATTACCACACTTGATGCGTTTGTAATCTGCCATGATTTTCCTCTTAAACATATCTGTTGGATAATAATGAACTGGATTCTGGTTTGACTCTTTCACCGAATAATACTTTTATTGCGTAGCTGAACATTCAGAGGCAGACAAAGAAAGCCTTCACAGACTTCATGGAAGGAGAGATCAACTTCATTCCCACATACAAATATGACCCAAAAACGGATCGATGGGACTCCAGGTGAAAAAATATTCCTGTATTGTATCTTTATTTTAATTATTTAACACACAAACCTACTCCAGGATTTGCATTGCTATATCCAACTTTTCCTCAGTTTTGGTTTTTCTTTTTTGGGTTCCTGATTAAATGTTGCCTGTAAGAAAGCTTTTTTCCAGCCTTATCATTACACTAATACAGAGTCAGCAGTACTGTATGTGTGTCTGATGTCTGACTGTTAACTTTGCCTCTGAAACTGTGGCTGTTTCCTGCAGTGGAAAGTGCCGTGTCCCGGCTTGGTGTGACCGAATCCTCTGGAGGGGCAACAATGTCAAGCAGCTCAAATACCGGAGTCACATGGAGCTGCAAACTAGTGACCACAAGCCTGTCAGTGCTCTCTTCTCTGTAGGGGTAAGAAACTATGTTTTCAAATAAAACAAACATGACGCCAACTGACTGGTTTTAGTTGAAACATGCAAAGTTCTGCTATTCATTTTATTAAATAGGATCTGTGTGTTTGTGTGCCAGGTTAAGGTGGTAAATGAGCAGCGCCACAAAAAGGTGTTTGAGGAGATTGTTCGAGCGATGGACAGAATAGAGAACGATTTCCTTCCATCTGTAACTCTGAACAGGAGAGAGGTAAAAAAACAAGTCTTCACATTCACATGCACTCATCCAACTTAGGGTCTGTCTTATGTTCCTTCCTCAGTGATATCATCTCCGGCACTAATCACTCATAACCTTAAAAACAGAGTAGCTTGTTGTAATTTCTCCAAAGAATTGTAAGATGGAGCTACTTGGAATCCATGGTTAATGTTTCTCTTTCCCTGTCCCGCAGTTTACATTTGGGAATGTGAAATTTCGCCAGCTTCAAAAGGAGCGCTTCCTAATAACAAACGACGGCCAGGTCCCCTGTCATTTTGCCTTCATCCCCAAACTCAATGACTCGCAGTATTGTAAGCCTTGGCTTCGTGCCGAGCCAAGTGACGGATTCTTAGAGCCGAGTAAGTCTGAACTACTCTCATTTCCTTTTTGATTGTCCTTAGGCTTGTTACCTCAAATTGTAGATCTATGATCATGTGGTATTTTAATCATTGGTGATGAAATATAATAGGGTGATAATACATTTAGTTTTTCCCATTGTAATATTGTAATTCTGACTGTCAATTCCATTCACCCTTTCACCTCAAAACTCTGCCCTATCTTCCTGAAATAGATGAGACCCTGGAGATCTATCTGGAGGTCTACGTCAGTAAAGACTCCGTCACGCTGTTGAACTCTGGAGAGGATGCCATAGAGGACATTCTGGTGCTCCATCTGGACCGTGGCAAAGACTACTTCCTTACCATCTCTGGCAACTACCTGCCCAGCTGCTTTGGTACCTCGCTGGAGACTCTGTGCCGCATGAAGAAGCCCATCAGAGAGATCCCCATCACCAAACTGATTGACCTGGTGAGGGAAATGAAATCCAATCAGACAAGTTTAAAGTGATAGGCTTACTGAACAGAGACATATTTTCCTAAGATTGCTAGTTGAAGCTCTGAAACATAAACCCTCCTCTACTAGGAGCAGCTTAGCTCAGATTGTAATGCAATGGCTACTTCTCACTGTGTAGCTATCCACTACCTGAAACCTGAAACCTGAACGGGGATGCATGAGAGCGTGTTCACTCCCTCAGGGTAAACTCAGTCACACAGAGAGAGCTATATTTGGAGCGCATAAAATGTCTCAACCTGTATAATTCTGGCCAAAAGGGGCCAAGGGAACAAGGAAGTGGCAGAAAACATAGGAAGGGAGCTCCTAAAGGACAGGGAAAACTGACTCAGGTTAGGCCCATATTAGTGCTTTATATAAATAGATTCCTCTGGTCTTCACACGTTCACCTCTGTCTGTTTCCATAATGCTATTTTTTACTTCATCTGACTTTGCTTTGGAATATACTATCATTCAGTACTCTTTTTATTTCTATTTAAACTATTCCATTTTCCTACTTGCCTGGTATATTGGGTCAATGATTTAAGCAAGAACAATCTGTAATCTATCTACTTTTCTGATTTATGCAAATACCTCTTCTATCTACTTTTGTTCTTTCTTCTTTTGTTTCCCTTCATTGCCTCCAATTGCCTTGATCCTTCATTTCCAACTCTTCACTGTGGTTGTTGGCTGACTTCTTGCTCAGGGAGAGGACAACTACATGGAAAAGGTAAAAATATTAAAACCGGTACTGATCATCTATCAGTGAAATCAGCCTCAAAATCCACTTGGTTACAAGACTTACTATCTGCTTTATGACACTTTATTGACCATCCCCAGTCGCTCATGTCATAAAGAGAAACTGGTTCAAGTATTATTAGAATTAGTCAATCAACAAACACCCCAGTGTAGGCCACATCCTGTTAACGTCTATCTTTAATCTCAAAGATTTACATGCTGTAGGAAAATTATATTTGATTTTGTTAAATATAAAATGTTTAGACTATTTACTTGAAAATTGTTATACTGCTGTCCAACAAGTAGAAAGTAAAGGAACACTTTCACATTTTGGAATATAATGTTATATTATAATATATTATTGGATAGCTTTGTTCACTTTCTTTCTGAGAATCCGATGAGACATTGTCAAAACATTGCAAGGAGCTGTGTTAGTTGGGCCCGATTTCTTTGGTTGCCAGTGAGACATGAAATCTGATCCTGGAAGTCCAGATTGAGTAACAGCTACAAGAGTTTGAAGGCTTATTATCATTCACCAAAAGGCTGCAAACAACAGTTATGAAGTTTTAGAGGTGCTGGTACGTGTATTTCTAAACTTTGGAGAGAGCCAGGCTAGCTGCTTCCAGTCTTTGTGCTAAACTAAGGTAATCTAGCTGAAGCTACTTAATAGAACAGAACAGTGGTAGCAAACCACATCAAATGCTCTGAAAGTAAGAAACAAAGCCTACTTCCTAAAATGTTGGACTATTCCTTTAATGTGCAGTCTTTTTTTGCTATAATACTGTGCACTTAGGTTGATTAAAAAGTGGCTTCACTAGCTAATCAGAAAATTGAATCAGTTTCGTACTCTCTAGATTTCAGAAAGCTGACAAGGGCAACAATCGTTAACCCACAGGCAATCACAGACCAGACCATGTCAGCTTAGTTATAATCTCTGTGTGTGTGGATCAGTCAACCAATAAATCTCCCCTGGCCTATTGAGGACAGGGTACTCCACTCCAACGGAACTTAGACACACACAAAATCTCATTTCACAGCAGGTCACCCTGAGTGCACAGCTCCCTCGTATTCATAATAAGAAATAATGAGAAGAAATATTAGGCTCTTTTCAGCTAAACATGAAACACTCCTATGAAGCCAAACAACAAGTCTCCTCTTGCATTTCATAATTTGTTACTGATCAGTGAAACTAAATAGCTGCATTGAGACAGAACAGATCCACTTAGAATATGAATTAGGCTTCCTTTTCTAACAATGTAGCAATTTATACATTCTTTATTAAAGCTTCCTTGATCTTGTAAATGGAAGATTCACCACACTGTAAATACCTGAGTTCACAGTAGTTGATTTTGGTGGCAAAACATTGTACAGGATATCACATTCATTCAGCATGTTGGCATAGTCCACATAGCCCACTCAGGTGTCCTCTGTATTTATGTGCAGCCTCACTATCTGTGGTTATTTTTGGATATCTCTCGTGAGTCTCGGGAATCCATTTGCAGAGAGAAAAAGAATGTGATATACAGCCCGTTTTAAAATGGCTCTCCTACATTCAAGTTTCCAGACCTCCGAGATAATCACTGCTGCTCCTACTCCATCACTAATTGATCAAATGTTTCATGTGCAGTCACCAAGAAGTCTCAGTATAAGAATAATGTCATGATTTTGATAATATTTCTGGTAGTAAGAAATGAATATTGGAATGTTATTACAGGAAATAATTTAAAGTCTGCTAAAATTCGCCAGTGTGAAGTAGTTAGTAGTGAATGTGTTAATCTCTATCATCAGGAAAAGTCAAAGGTGAGCTTCCTGATGGTGGATGGTGCAAGTACCGAGGATAAACCTCTGAAGATCCCCAAAGAAGTTTGGATTCTTGTCAACCATCTCTTCACCAAGTCTTGTGATCAGGTAAGAAAGGCTACAGCTTTTAAAATACTGGCTACAACAACCTTGTAATATACATAAGATGATATATGAAAAAATAACGGTGCTTGAAAAGGCTATTAAATATACTATATAATAAAGTAAATTAATGTCAGTAATGTACATATGATGACTAAACAAGCGCTTCTCACTTTGATGTAACCCACCCTTAAAGATTATCAAGAAAAGGCACTTATGCTATTACATGGTAGCATGGTAGCAGTTATCTATTATTTTTTCATTCCACAATATTTTTTATATAATGTTACTGTCCTGTGAAACCATGTCCATGTCCATCTCCAAAGCTTTTCATGAGCTGAGGAACACGGTGTTGTTTTTCAGTTTTGTGACCTTTTTTTTGTAACTCCATGGGATTGTATTTGCTTTAGTTTAGGACTTTAGGAAGCAGGACAATTTTCTCAGTCCATAGGAACATCTTTCAAATTAAAAATGGTCAGATTTTGGAGATAATACTGGACAGTAACAATAGTAGTAAGATATGATTGAATCATGTTTTGTATTTAAAAAAAAAAGCATGATACAGTGTTTCTGTGGACTCTTTTATGATAAGATAAAGGCCTACCTTTTAGACAGGCGTTTGGTTGACCTATCTGCACTTTACATAAAACATAATTTTAATTTTGTATTGTACGTTTTATGTTGTATGTTTTCATGCAAATTAC
Organism: Etheostoma spectabile; assembly: GCF_008692095.1. Classification (NCBI taxonomy): domain Eukaryota; kingdom Metazoa; phylum Chordata; class Actinopteri; order Perciformes; family Percidae; genus Etheostoma; species Etheostoma spectabile. The sequence goes on from NC_045742.1 coordinate 12,428,164, forward strand.
TTTGTCATTCTATCTGAAAAGCACTGTATTAATACATTTTACTTACTTACTTAATATTCATGATGTTCAGCACAAATCATTTCTAATGTACAAAGAAAGTTGGTTTATTAATGTTTGGTACAAACCTAAATTTTGAGCTTGTTGTCCGTTGGAAACTACAATGTGGATCATTATGTTAAGAAGATCTTTGTGTGTGTGTGCACAGTTTTGAACACACAGGTTTACTGGTTTCCCTAAAGAAAAAAGACTTAGTATGTGAGGCCGAAGACAAAGTCCATTTCATGTTTAATTGTCATTATATGATGATTTATAGATTATACAGTAGAGGAGAAGACCAAATTCTTTATTTGTAATGTTATGTAACAAGTCATGTTCATGTCTGGCAAATTTATTACCATGGCAACAGTATTATTGTTGTGTCTTAATAAGATATATAATTGTATAGTGGGCTGGGCACTTGTCTGTGCAGGATACTTACTACCTACTAGTAACCTAATTAACCAATGTATACTGATACTGATAGGACACAGAGGTACTTGGAAACTGTTTTTAAATGCTCCATATTTGTCTCTGTGTGTCTCCCAGGAGGACTTGTTCCAGACACCAGGTCTACAAGACGAGCTGCAGAGCATCATCGACTGTCTGGACACCAGCATCCCAGACTCTATCTGTATCCTTGTTTGTGAAGCAGGTCCCACATGCCCCAGATTTCATTAAGACCCAGTCCTGCAACCACTGAAATGCCAAACCACATAAAATAAGACACATAAAGTATCATTAAGGCACATACTTGCATACCTACTCAATAAACTAATTTTGATCCTACATCTCACTATATTTACAGAACTCCATATTTGCATGATCTTCCTTAACTGTTCATGTAGCTGGTTGTAACCACTCTGTAGCTGAGGCTCTGTTGATCTTCCTGGAGGCCTTGCCGGAGCCAGTGGTGTGTTATGAACTCTACCAACGGTGCCTAGAATGCTCTCATGACAGCCGCCTCTGCAAACAGGTGCAGTGCCTACACTCAACATACCATGTAGTTAACTGTATGATGGATACCAATTAGGCATTGTTTTCTTAGAAGAACTGTATAGAAAAGAGTGCAGAGTGGCTACAGTATGTTTTATCTCGGCATTATCCCAGGATTTCCTATGTCCTATACTGCATACAGTAATATGCATGACTAATCTTTGTCTAATTTTGACAATTGATAGTTGATCTCCCACCTTCCCCGGGCTCACCGCAACGTGTTTCGCTACTTAATGGCTTTCCTGAAGGAACTTCTCAAGCACTCACACAACAACAACCTAACAGCCAGCCTCATAGGTATGAAATGGATACATCCTACCGTAATGTTCATACTACTTTATAGCTCATTGGATAGCCAATTTCTTGTTTATAGATGTTTATAATGTGTGAACAGTCTCACTTAATTTGGACAACATAGCACAATGAAAAATAAGACCGTTGTAGTGTAAATTGGTTTGTTGTATATGAAGCTCTCTCTCTGTGTTAGCCATCTCTGTGTTTGTGCTTTGTTTCCCATGGCAATGAACAATCAGGATAACAACAGTGATCACCATGAACCACTGTGACAACAACAGAAGCTTCTAGACGTCTGATGTAATGTATGCCATTTAAAAATGGCATACATTACATCAGATGTCTATGTTTGAAATATACACTGAGGGAAAACATTTGAGTGTTTACACTTTTATTATTATTATTATTATTATTA
>NC_045742.1:12429914-12444801 GCF_008692095.1 Etheostoma spectabile
TATTATTATTATTATTATTATTATGTCATATAAACCTTTACAAAAAATACTGCACCTGGGCAATAATTAATACATTTTGGTGTCAGAATTAAATGTAAGCTATAACCAAAACTTCTTAAATAATACCTATACCTGAATATACTCATATTGACAAGTAATGAAATGATGATATTTTATTAACCAGTCTTTGGTCTAGACAACTGACTATATTCACTGAAGCAGTAGACTAATTAACTGTTTGTTGTTTAAAGGCATTGTTGGTTATCCATTGGTAGGGGAGAGCGCTAACTATTCACTTTCTTCCTTCCCTTCGATTTCTGTCAGTTAGGGATTATACACATCATCTTTATGGTAGCCATTCTGCTAAATACCCACACGGGTTGGTTATTGTGACATGAATGTTTAACAGCGTATATACATTGCTGGCTGTACAGACCATGTAGTTTTATTTTATTTTACTTGATAGAAGAGGTCATAGATTTTATGTTGGTATATCAGTTCTTTTCTTTAGCTCTTTGTCTTGTTCTTGTATTTTAGCCACACTCTTTGCCAGCCTCCTTATCCGTCCGCCTCCCAACCTGATGGGCAGGCCGACACCACACGAACGGCAGAAAGCAATCGACTTCATTCTGGGTTTCCTCATGGCGGGAGACGAGGAGTAACCGATGTTAATGGTACCTCATGTCATCAGTCGGGTTTGGAGTTTATTCCCAGCCTGGCTTACTGTTGGCAAAGAACCTGGACTTGTAGGACACTGACACATCCACGTGGTACTTTGTCATCTATTGGAGACCAGTGCAGCTCTTTTGCATCCTACCTATTCACAATCACTCATGTTAGAGGAACTCAAGACTTCCAATAGAGCTGTGATGATCTTACCAAGTGTTATATATTCCGTTTGTCCACAGTATGAACTCTCGCTGGATTTGGAAGCACTTGGGAGAGGTTTAAACTCATGCCTATGCACTTTCTGACGACCGAAAGGCTGTGGCTCTAGACTAAAGTTGTTCTCCTCTTCAGCTGACTCTTCTTATTGTGGGCGCTCATGCCAAAAATATCTCTCCGGAACAGTGAGTGAGTGGTATGAATGTAAAAAACACTATGTATCCATAGATAAGCAAAAGACTCAGTTACACTAAAGAAAAGAAAATCCCTGAAGTTTAAAGAGTAGACTGAATAAAAGTATAAATAGTTTGAAATGGGATAATTGTGGAAATGTATCACTAAGAATGTTTAAGTTTAGGATAATTCATGACAATCATTCATTTTAACTGAGGGGACAATATTATAGATATCATTAGGACCTTTTTGTTACCATACAGATTGTAATATAACGGTTATTTAAATAATTTTCAGTTTGCACCATGTACCATGGGACCGGTTTCTGGTTCCTTCTACACTGTTTGTTTTGTTTTTTAGCTCTGCATTGGTTTTAAAATTTCCGTTGCTTGTTTTTATCATTCTGTTTTAGAAAACTCTCTGAAACTGTCAATGTTTGCTGTTTTTATGTAACTCCAGCCGTGAGCTTCACATCTCGTTTTGCCAGTTCCTCTTGAGTTACAAAACAAGTCTGTTAACACACTAACTTCCGAGTCAGCCAGAATCGAGCGAACAGTCACCCTCTATGGTTCTTAATTAGTGTAATTAAATATTGTAAATAGTGATTGTTTCCCTGGGTATTTTATGGATATTTGACTGTCGGTATGTGACGCAAATCTGTGATGGCGTCTTACGTTTTGTCATGTTTGTGGTACTGTTGATGTCTGTTTGTTTGTTTACATGTCTTTCCTTACTTCTGCCACATTATTATTATTATTATTATTATTATTATTCCGTTGTTTTAGGTCTGTGTTGCCTAGACACCGCTGTTGTTTTCCTTTTGGTAAAAACAGATGAATAGTACATTTGCTTTAAGTAATGCAGCACTTTCTGGGTGCAAGATTTAATGGCTCATTACTCTGCAGGGTACAGCCTGTCTTTGTGCACATTTCTCATTTGTGCCACTGAGGACATTTGTAGTCACTGTTGAAAACACATGTCATGGTTAGTGAAATAAGGAACTTAAGCTGTGTATAATGAACATTTCCTCTTACAGTTTTGCTCAAGATATGTCAGCATTAGTTTCCCCAGTTGACAACAATATTCACATTTATGCCATTAATTTCCCTTTGTTCAGTATCTCCTGTAATTTATTGATGCCAGAGGATTTCTTCTTAGATGCTCTGGGAATTTGAGAAGATCATCAAGATTCATGTTTGGAGACATTGTTATCACAGGATGTAAGGTGACAGCACTGACAATCATGTCATGTATAGAAAAGCCTGTTGGGCTGAACTTGCTCTGTTCTTGCACAGTTTTTTTTTCTGCCTTAATGCCATCAATACACTAGATTCCTCTGTTGGTCTTAATCAAGCTGCTCTTTGCCAAAAGGTGGCTTGGGCCTGAATGAATAGTTCTGGTGATTCAGGAGAGCCATTTTACATTTATTTATTCAATCTGTCTTTAGAATTACTATCTTCAACATGTCAAACAGGAAATCAGTATAATCAATAACCTCTGATTTTAAGTGTTGTCTTATGCCACTGTACCAACTGATGCATTTGTGTTTTTGTCATCAATTTTTGTCACAATCTGTTCATAAAATTAAGGTACATTTAAAGGTACGTGAGGAAACACTCGCACCTGTTTTCAACTTTACAGATTTTTGGTGCTTTTAATTTATTTAACAGAAATAAAACTATGTATTAAGCAGTTTTGTTTTCCAATTCAACACTGCCTTTTTATTGACAGCTTGTTATTTAGATAAACGACAGTTTTAGAATATTTTTTCGGGACTCGCTCTTCAAGAACATGTGAAATCGTTAGCGGCTGATCTTCACCGTATATTTAGTCTACTCAGTGGCCGGTGACAGATCCTTCACCTCAGTGCAACATTCTCATTCACTGTGAATATAAAACCCCCGACTTGGACCTGCTGCCACTTCTTGCCTGTTGTGTTGTAGCCCAGTTTGAACTTATTCAAAGCCATGGCCATGCTCAGAGTTTCTTCTTACCGCAAGCTGTTTGAGGATGATAGATGGAGTCGAAATGGAGGGATAAGTATGCAGTGTGCAGGGCAGTGCCGGACTTCTGCCAGGTCAGTGTGGGTCTCTGGGTAGAGGGCAAGTGTAGAATTTTTTTGTAGTTAAGGCAGATTTTCCTGAATGGTGATGACAAATGCCTTTTGTGCTCATGGAAATAATTTAATGTTCTGTTTGTTTCCCAAATGAATGTTTATTTTAATTTAATTTTTACTGTATTTAACTTTGTAAAAACCATGTTCTATCCCTGGGTGTGGATCAAATGATCGCCCGTAGGGTCCCTGAAAATCCATTTTAGTCATGGTACTTTGTTTCCTCCTCTCAGGGGTGCGGCTGTTAATGAGTGTGACTGTGACAAGTTAGACTTTGTAGCTGCCAAGGCGCTCAACAAGGACGGTCTGAACCGGTTTGTCCAGGACCGCAACATCATAGCTGCCCTCAACAACCGCCTGGTCAGGCTTATTGAACTGGTGAGGACAAACGCTGTTACTGCTCCCAATGACACATCAACACTTTATTTTCCCTCAGCCGTGTCATGCCTTTGTTCTTGGTAATTTAAGCAGTGAATATATACACACGCACACACACACAGTGTGTACCTGGTTAATCTGTCTCTGCCCTTTAGGCCCATTGTTTTGAGGAGGAGAATGAGTCTCTTGAATGTCAGATTGTTGAACTAGAGGAGAAGCTGAAGAGTCGACAAGCCTCTTCCAGCATCCCCTCCACTGTGGCCGAGCCTGACTACAGTCTGGACGCGGTGGTGGAAAGACTGCGCAGGGAGAGGGTAGGCTGCTGCTGGGTGTGTCTGCTGCAGGCTTCTCTGTGTGCAACATTCTTAAATTGGGTTTTCTCACAGACTGTCCATTGCAATTTCCATCCCATCAATTTTACTTTTGTTTGTGCAGTGACAGACAGGACTGATCTATAACCTTGTCAAGATCCATCACTGTCATCACTGCTTCTCCCTGCAGGATGAGATTTTGTGTGATACAGAGGAGCTGCAGAAAGAGCTTGAATATCTGATGAAAGAGTACGAGAAGGCTGCAGAGCAGAGGATCATCCTCCACCAGGGACGACAGGAGGTTGCTGAGGTAATAGTTGTAAATACTGTATAGCATTCTTACCCGGAAGAAAACTTATGAAAATCGGGGCTTCAGCCAGGATTTATAAACACGAGTCCACCTACAAAAAATATATATATACAGCATACATCTTGACAATGCAACATGAATGAGTTAAGGTTAACTTAAATAATTAAAGCAAACCAAGAACACTAAAGTGATATCTATAAAGGGTTTCTAAACAAATTAGAAATAATGTATTCTTCAATACAGAGATGAAAAACAATTATAATGCAGAAATAAAAATAAGGGTTGCGTACATTTAAAAAAAAGAATCCTTGAAGTTGGTGTATGTTCTCAGACCAGTTTAGCTTGTGTTTTTATCATATTTTGAAAAATCAGCTCTATAATGAATCCAAATATAGAGATTCAAAGCCAAAAACAATATTAACTACTTACTTAACATTCATAACTGCAGAGTTGATGGCTTATTGTTACGTGAACAACAAAAGCCCATGGGTTTTACCACTATAAATTAAACATTAACACTGAAGTTGTTAATCATAGTTGGCACTGTTTTGGCCTAGATACTTTCTTCTGTCTATAAAACATCCATGAGTAAATCCATGTTTGACTTTGAATTATGGACCCCCCCCCCCAGCACTATGGGCAGAAGTGCTGCAATTCACCCTCCAAACCAGAGGTCATGAGATAAAGAATAGCTATTTTTAACCCTTAGGGGTATATTTAGGTTAATGAGTCACTTCAGACCATATTATTGCACTTCCCATGAAGTTAGGGTACTTTCAGGAGATGAGATATGAGAAAAGAAAGGCCAAATTTAAAGCAGCAGAAGCTGAGATATCCTAATTTTTAGTCCCTAGTGTTTGGTCAAGCTGCAAAAACACTGGCTCCTACATTTCCCATAATGCAACCAATAGCACATTTTGTTAGGCCGTCCGTGCCTGGTAAATTCCTTGTATCTTTTAAACTTAAATTAATCAACTAATGAACGTTAAATTGAGTGACTCGTGATTTATACAACTTTTATTCTTTAATTCCTCCCCCCCAATCAATACAGTATTTCTTAGATTCTTGTATCGTGCTATACACACCTCTGTTGTGATAATGCGCCTTCAGCACTAGATGGCAGTGTTGCCAAGCTTCTCCCTGCTTCTCCTCCCCTCGGCCTCCTGGTGAATCAGCTAAAACTTTGCACAGTGCCCTTCTGTAGTGCAGCCAATGGGTGTTGATCACCAGCAGTCACAGTCTGGGCTGGTGGCCCAATGCAACCTGAGCCACCAACTTTTCCATTTACCCCCCCCCTCCCTCACACATGCCAGAGACAATCTCCTCCTAGCCGGGCCAGATGCGAGGGAGGATTTAATTTCTCTCTTACAGATGTGATGCAGGCTATACTACGGTGTTGTAATGTTCCTGCTGGCTCAGTTCTCTGGTTCTGAATTGGGAGCAGCTGCAGGGTGACAAGAAAGACTTGGTGGGAAACCGACAGTGAGGTAGAGGAAGAGCAGAGATGCGGAGGAGAGGAGCATACACTACACAGCTCAACCCACAGCTAGCTGCAATTCTCTCAACATAATGGTAGACAGACAGTGATGAAACAAGGCATGTCAGGCCTACACATTTACCCTTTTCATCGTTTCACAGTGATTTTAAACATTTAGTTTCAGATATGTTGTTATCGCCACACCTGGTGGGCTGCGGTAAAACACAGTTGTGCAAGTAATTTGAGTTGAACAACATTCACCAGAATTAAAATAGAATTACAAGGAAGTGGATAAGTGACGAGGCCAAGTGCTCACTCTGTTTCATAAGTGGTGCTGCATGGGAACAAAAAACATGGGCACAGAAAAAAAAAATGTTCTTCACGCACTCTTAGGCAGAACAAGAAGAGAAGTTATAATAAAAGCCTTTTATTTAGTCAGCCATGTCGGTTAAAACTCCTACCGGTTTCGACCTCACAAGGTCATCATCAGGGCGAGAATAGTAAGAACTGTAGATATTAAAATGTTGAGGAATTTTAAAAGCCCTGAAAACTTGTTTTATGAATCAGCTTTATAAGCAATAGGGTTCCATACAAACGCACAGTATTCTACAAAAGCAAGTTCAGTTTTGATTATTTCACATGACTTCTGTATTTTTGTTTCTCTCTGTGCACTTTTCCAATGGTTTCAATGGCACCGGCTGTGTTGGAAAAAGGTAGTATCTGCTACTTCTAAGCACCAATCAGGATTTAGCAACAATTGCATCAGAATATGAGGCCAGTTAGTGGGTTGTTTGGCCAAAACACACCCAAACTTATGAATAATACCTAAAGATGTTTATTTTTCTCCAAACAGCATGGTTAGTAAAGGTTATTTAAAGTAAAAAAATAAATAAATACTTGATTTGATTTTGGCACTGTTCAGTAATTGTTTCCGTTTTACAGCCAGCAGCATTAATGTTTTGGTTCCCTCTCATCGCTCATCAGTGTCGTTTTTAGAGCAAAAAATCTCAGATAAATTCACTTTGCACTATGTGCACAGCACTAAACAACTGACTGACACAGTTAGTGACTAGCTAGTGAAGAGAGTAGCTAAAAAGCCAAATATTTCCTTCATGAGTGGGTGGAAACCATAAGGGAGGTAAAAGGTGAGTCGATATTAGACTTTCAATTGTCAGGTGGACAGAAACGCGACTCCACGTTATTGCTAATGTTGCTCTCCTGGATGCTAAAAATAGGCAACTTTTTTTCCCAAATGAACTTTATAAGGTGGTAGTATGTCAGAATCAGTCAGTGTTGTGTTTACAGCTTGTTGCCCCTAAGAGTCCAACAAGACAGCTCTTTAAAGTTTCTACCCAGATTTGAACACAGCCAACAGCAGCAACAACAGCAGCAGCAGCATCCGGACCAAACCACTTTTGCTTAAAGCTGTCCCTGCCACCCTTCCAGCGAGGCTCCCCAACTTCACCACCAAACTCTCTCTGCATGTGTCCAAATGTAAATGCAGGCACCCGCAGTAATTGCATCCAAGACAAATTAATCTGGTTCTTTAAAAAGAGTAGATGAGCTTAGAACTCCTGCTAGCAGATGGATTGGTGAACAGGGCTTTTGTGTCTAGTTAGCCTGCTTCTGAACTTCCTCCTCCTCCCCCTTTTCTCTGCATTGCGGTGTCTACTTGCTGTTCAGGGAAACAGGTGGATGTGCTGATGGTTTCTAAAATGATTGGTCAAGGTGGAAACAAAGCCTTGTTGTACTTTTCTTCAACCTGTGGTGTGATTTACTGCACAAACTACAGTGTTCTGAGACGCCTCCCGAAATGAAGTTGAACTTCTTTACTTGCAGCTTGTTGTCTGTTAATTAGATTTTCTTTGCAGGAAGTCGATGCTGTGACAGCAGAGTGTTTGGCACTGAGGGAGCAAGTGGCTATCTACGAGGAGCAGCTGGCCAACATGGTGGCCCAGCACACAACGGTGAGGGGGACAGAGGATATGTAGCTGCAGTGCGATAAAACAGAAATTGTTTAAAGGATGGAAATTAGTCAAAATGTAGCTCTTAGGTCACACAGGACTGTTGGAGAAATATCCAGACTTGTGGTGACAAACACAGGTGAGATGACACTGGTCACCTTGCTGAAGAGCTCTGTCAACATATGGGGAGAGGACTAAAACACAAAATATGTATCTAATATATCATGCAACAAGTCAAAATTAGGCCCTTGTTTAATTTGTTGTCTTTATTTGAGTCCTTGTTCCAGTGTCTTAAAGGCGACATAAAATGAAAAGTCACGTTTTCAGTGCTTATGCACATACATTTTGGTATCTGGAGGGCCTACCAACCCGCAAACGGTGAAATAAGACAACCCAGTCAAGTTTTTGTGAACTGCCTAGATTCGAAAACATAGAATTCAACAAGTCCTACAGATTTGGCTCCACTTCCTATGTCACATGCAGGCTCAGTAGAATATACCGCCCCCTATCTGAGTATCTTCACCCACTACCTTTGCAAAAGTGCTCCATATTTTTCATACAAACCAATCAGAGACTGGGCTTTTTGGGAGGGGGGCTTGAAGAGCTTAAAAAGACGGGTGCTCTAAAACAGAGCGTTTTAGCCTGAGGGTCAATACAGGTACATCTTAAGGTATGAAAAAAATGTGTTTTTTGAACAATTAAGCAGGTTAACACAATCCAGTATGAAAACAAAATACATGTATGAACCTAAAATCAGCATATGTCTCACTAATGCTTTCTTTCTGAGAGTTAGATTAGAAGATCATCACCACTCGTAGAAGGGCATCAATCATCTCATTTGAGCAAATGCGCATATTTCCCAAAATGAACTATTGCTTTAGAAAGGCTCGTGTTTGCAACCATATCCAATGCACATAATTACCTATATCACATCCACACACACCCTGCTCTCTCCACCTTCTACAATGTTCTTCATCTCGCCAGGAGATGACAGATGCGCGCCAGTATCAGATCTTGAGGCTGTAGGCAGAGAGAGGCAGCTGAAGCAGGGCCAACTCCATCACACTGTGTTTTTCTCTGCAAAGCCAAGCCGCCCGGCGTTTAACACACTCCCTCTGGGACACGCTCGATAACTCAGTCCGGGAAATGCAGCTGAATACCAAATGGAAACCAAAGTTTTTTTGGTTTTATTAACTGTTGTTATTATCAGCACTTCAGATACCCAATATTTCCCTGATGAATCGGCAGCCATGTCGTTATTTAGGTGGAGGGGAAAGAGTACAAATGCTACACTGCTACTGCAGCTCTGTAACAGTTAATTTTCTCTGTAATGGATATAGTTTTTTTTTTTTTACTGAAGTAGCTTGATATTGGAAGCTGAAGACAGGTATGTTGAGGTATTTAATGTGTGTAAATTCATCAAAATGAACTGCGTGTGTTTGTATTCGCAGAGGTGAAATATTACTAGTACATATCAGAGGTACTTTTTTCCATTTCATGCCACTTCATAATTCTGCTGCACTTCAGTTTTCTTTGACAGCTGTAGTTATTAGTTATGTTACAAGTCAAGATTTTACATAGAAAACATGATGTGCTAATAAAATATGATGCATTGTTAAAGATAAAATCATTGAACAGTATATCAAATTAGCCACAGTGGATATTAGTATAACACTCAGGGGCCATTTATCTGCATACAAAGTACTTTTACTTTTGACATTTTAAGTGCATTTTACAGATAATGCTTACATACCTTAACTTATTTAACATATGCAGATGCTTTACTTGAGTAAGTATTAATACTGCACAGTAAAAATTCTACTTTTGACCACTGTAAAAATGTTACATGTAAAAGTCCTGTATTCAGAATATTATTAAATATTATCAGCAAAATGTACTTTTAGTTAAGTAAAGGTTTTAAGTACAATATGGAAATGTAGTGGAAAACGAAGTAGCATGAAATAATCACATTTAGTTATTTGGTTGCATTTGACCACTGAGTATATTTCACCGCTGTGTTTTTTGTATGTGGCATGATCAGGAAGTGGAGAGTCTGCTGGAGCCAGCTGAAGGGGCTACAGGAGCCGTGGCAGCTATTACATTTGGCAGCCCTGACATCACCCCAGCCCTGGTTGTAAAAGAGTACTACTGCCAGCTGGCCGACAACCTCCAGGTACAACACACAGTAGCATAAAACACATATGAAGTGGAAGCCTGATGCTTTACAGTAGCATGTCTGTGTACAACCATAAAATCACAGCAAGGCAATTTCTGGCTTTGGTTCTCATTGAGCAACACTTGCATGTACATGAATGGCCTCATAAACACCAATGGTGAACAAGTCACTAAGTACATTTACTCAAGTACTGTACTTAAGTACAAATATAAGATACTTGTACTTTACTTGAGTCTTTCAATGTCATGCGACTTTTTACTCCTACTCCACTACTTCGGAGGGGTGTATGTCATCTGACAGCTATATGGATACTTTTTGGATTAAGATTTTACATTAAAGAAACATGATAAGCTTATAAAATGCATTTTTAAAGATTAAGCCAGTGTTTAGAAACCTGGTTGGGGCCCTTTGCCACGTTTCAGATGAATATAATGTTATCTATCCAAAAGTAAAAGAAAGTCAGCAAAAGGAAATGCTAATTAATTTAACTCTATCAATAACAATATCAAGAGCTGAGCGCATTGAAATAAACAGCCGGTGGCTGGTGGATTCATTTGCTAAGTCTAATTTGTTTTCTGAACTTAGTTTTTTTTCTTCTTTCCTCTCCCATTAATCATCTCATTGAGCTTTTGATCCTTTGGACGGGGCCAACCCCTTGGTGTGACAACCACTAGGCTAAACTAGTTAACTATATATATATATATATATATATATATATATATATATATATATATATATATATATATATATATAAATAAACAGCAGCTAAACCTTGACCAATAATAACAATCTCATAATGAAATATATATTGATGTAGTAGTATCTGTGGAGCCTTTTCCTGCAGACAAAGTACTGTTACTTTTGATACTATTGGGGCATTTTGTTTGTAATACTGAATTTTACTTCAGTAGGATTTAGAATTTCTTTTACTTGAGTATTTTTAAATTGTTGTATTGCTACTTTGATTAATGAAAGGATTCCCTCCACGGCTGCCATCCTCAACCTCCTACTGACCACTGATTACTTTCTTCTCCCTCTGAAACATCCCTGCCAGATCCAGATGAAAATCTCAACTTTCAAAATCACACAGCGATACTCCCACTTTTTTTTCTTTTCCTCTTAACACAACACCAGGGAAGACTCTAGAATCAAAAGCTGGTGTGTTTGTGTGTGTGTGGTGTGTGTGTGTGTGTGTGGTGTGTGTGTGTGTGTGGTGTGTGTGTTTTGGGTGTGTGTGGTGTGTGTGGTGTGTGTGTGTGTGGGTGTGTGTGTGGTGTGTGTGTTTGTGTGTGTGTGTGGTGTGTGGGTGTGTGTGTGTGGTGTTGTTGCATTGGGGTCAGCTACAGCTCCGTGGGTCTGACCCCCTCTGGGCAGGATTGTCGCCCGGTTCAGAGTTCAGGGCTGAAATCAGACTGCTGGCCGCTTCCCAGGCTCCTCAGCAATACTGGAGTGGACGCTAGTGCGTGTGTCCTTCATTCGGAGGCATGGCTAAGGTATCCAGCATATTTATATATTTGTGTGTGTGTCTGTCTAGATGCGTACGGTTGTGATTTTTTTTTTTTTTTTTTGTTTCCCCCAAACCCTGTCTATTCCCTCTGTCTCCCTCCCACTCTGTCTCTTCTCTCGCCACCTGGACACTGTCCTGGCCTGGCCTCGATTACAACACGCAATTTTCTCGATGCTAAAAATGATTGCTATCGAGTTTAAACAGTAATTGTGATTGCTGGCTGATTCCCACACACCTGTGCACCCTTGTGTTGCTTGTTTCTGCTGCGTTTGTTCCATCTAATCAGGAATATGGTGGACACAAGGAGAGGTTTAACCATCAGCTGGGATAAGAGACTCTGATTGCTCCCTGCTCTACTGTCAGAGTGCACTTAACTGCCCCAAAAAAAGCACCATCCGCCATGGTTTTGTGCATTTACAGACTCAAACTAAAAGGTCAGAACTTTCAAGACTGCACTTCTTCCTCCTCTTCTGTCTTTGCAGTTTGAGTGTGGTGCATCCTCCTCCGCTGTGGTTCACAGTGGAGATGGAAAACAACTGGAAGTGGGGGGAACTGGAGGGTCAGCAGTCAAAGACTTGTCAAAGATAAAGGACATCAATGAGCTGAAGATGCTGGTGAGTAGACCGCCCACTCACTTTTTTCATCACTTTTTAAAGGGTCAGTTCACCCAAATCAAACAAAAAGTGCTCTACATTATTACGGTAGATTTAGGATTTGGGGCCCTATCTTGCACCCGGCTGAGAGCAAAGCCCGACATGTCTTTGCTGCTTTAAGACCGTCCTGCGCGTAAGTCGTTTAAATCGCAAGTGCACCTGTGCCGTTCTTTGTGCCCATGGTCTTACAGGGAGGTATGTTCAGGTGAATTCTTGGTGTATTACTATCTTGAAGTAGTGGTAAGTGATTGCGCCATTGACCAACAAAAACCTGGTCTAAAGTCAATAGTGCAGCATGTCATTGTTATTTTAACAGCGAATTAGTAAAATGTGCCTAGGCTCATGCACAGCATGTGCACACAATGCTTGTTACACAAACACACAAAGAAGCGCAGCAGCACACAAACTTACAAAAGATTACGTAAAAAAATAATAGCAATGCACCAACTTACAAACGTGCCTGGCTGTTAAAGGGAATGGGAGATAACAATCTGATTGGTTTATTGCATGTTATGCCCAAAACACACCTGTGAATTAATATAGACACTAAATAAAACCCTTTTGAACCATGCGCCGGCACACGGACCCTTCTTTCCGCCGTCAAACTAGCAAAAGTGGATTTGGACACGCCCTAAACGCTCCTGCGCCATGCGCTTCACGCCATGCACTCAGATCGTTAAAATAGGGCTTTTGGTTTTATTTGCCAAGATTTTGAGGTGACTTGTCTCTCATTTTTCTTCTGCGTGCACCTTGCAAATCTCAACAACATGTTGTGCAGAGCTTCTGCATTAAGAAAGCTGATACTCTTCGTAGTGCTTTGCATACAGTTAGATCAGAAGATTGATACCGTCATGTGTGCCAGCAGCTGGTTAGCTTAGCACAAAGACTAGAAACAAGTGGGAAACAACTCATCTGGCACAGTCCAAAAGTAACTAAATCAGCCTACCAGCACCTCTAAAGATCACTAAATAACACATTATATGTTGAATGTTTAATCTGGAAAAAAATAAAGCAAAAAGCGTGTGTGTGGGGGGTGCGGGGTGGTTGGGGGTTTAACTGACCCTTTAAGTTTCACATTTCACTCATTCATTTAAATACTTCAGTTACTGCCTACTGATTTAGATCTTCCCATAACACATTTCCTACTTCTTTACTGACAAAGAAAAGAGAAGTCTTACAGACCAATACTGGCTCTGCGTTGGTCATCAGCTCTTAAATCAGACATAATGGTGGAAATGAATGGTTTCCCACAGCAGGCGAAGGGAGTGGAGAGCAGCTGAGTGACAGCAGAGCAACAGTGTGGGAGATCCTGCTGACCTGAGTGTTTATTCTGCGGACACTTTCAGCAGGAGATGTGAAAGGCTCGGCTTCAGCTCAGACAGGATTTATTGCCCTCTGTGTCCTCAGTTATTAAGTACAGTCTTTCAAAGCGCCTGCAGCGTCATGAACGTCTTAAAACTTGACACACACACACACACACTGACTAGAGACTACCTCTGCAAATGAAAGAGAGGAAATAAACCTTCATCAGATATTTTTCATCCTGCCAGCTGAAAAATGACAGCAAGGGCCTTTGAATGAAAGCGCGAAGTGAGGCCTCAACAAAGATACGAAACAGGAAATTATGACTCAGGTAAAATCCCTAGATGACTCCCGAAAGTATTTCCTTCGCATTAGTCTCTTTAACATCTAACAGTGGTCAGACCACAGCTGACGCCTAGCCACATCTGTAACAACCTTGGTGGTTTGGTTCTCATTAATGTGGTTGTAGCTCTATCTCCAGCTCTTTAAATAAACAGTAAGCCTCTGTAACCACAGCAGAACTCTCCCAACATCATCTACTTTTGTCTAAAATGCAGCACACTATCCCCAGTTCTGTTCAATCCAGCCTGACGGATGAACAGCCCGGCCTGATCTGCTCTGTTTCCTCTCTCGCCTGTGATGGATGCCTCAGGTCCTGTCCTGTTTCTCACTGAGACACAACATGGCCAAACAAACAGATTGCAGTGAAATCAGCTGTGACGCAGAAATGTATATAATAAAGCAGGCACTGATGGGGTTGTATGCCACTACTCGCATAAGCACACAACCCAGACCTCACTCATCATGCCAGGGAAAACCAAGAAGTCTGGGAGTAAGTGGCTCGACCAGGTTTGGGAGTCATCATCAGCCGGGTCTTCCTCTGCTCACATGATCTTGCTGAAAGACCGCCTGGATCCCCATCTGGCTGTGACAGCTAATTGTTGAACTTGCGTGATTGCTGTAATTACTCATGGCAGAAAACCACAGCTTCAGACATTAGGGGAGAGGAAGGGGGGGATGCTCCTGCTTTAGTTTGGGGTGGAAGTAAAGGAACCTGTTTTATCTGTGTAGGTCGGGTTGATTGACACTAAGGTTTTGGATTGTTTAAGCTCAATTTCTATCCATTTTATATCAAAATTTGATCAAATGACAAAGTATTGCCATTGCTTGTGATGACCTACCCACAGAGAGTTATTATCTCTTTTAATTCTTTTAGTTTTTTACAACACACAAACACTTCTAGCTTGTTTAAAAATCTCTAAAAAACTGAAGTTGGCAAGACCAAAATTAAGAGTAAATAATGTGATCTGAAACACGACAGAGATCATGAAGGGAACATCAAGTCTGACATGATAACTAGTCAAAATCTTTGTGAGCATATTTTGAATGAATAACCACTACTGTATTTTGTTTATATTTCTGTAGATTTCAGAGCTAAAAAAGGAGCTCTCTGAGCTGGAGAAGTGCAACGAGGAGCTGGAGAATGAGGTTGAGATGAAGACGGCTGCATATATTGACGAGATTGCTGAGTTGGAGGTCAGAGTCGACTGATTAAAGTAATCATAGGCTGCAAAGGACCAGTGGTTTAGTCTAATTCTGTCATTTAATTGTGTGTGTGTGTGTGTGTGTGTGTGTGT
>NC_045742.1:12444811-12446912 GCF_008692095.1 Etheostoma spectabile
GTGTGTGTGTGTGTGTGTGTGTGTGTTTTTCAGTGTACTATTGATGAAATGCGTCACCAGGAGGCCGACTTCCAAGTGCAGATGAAGGAGCAGTGTGAAGACTACAAGGAGCTGCTCAGTGAGAAGATGGCCAGGGACATGGAAATTACTGCTTACAGGTCAGACTGTCTGGTGTAATAAATGGTGTTATTGTGTAAGAACGTTCTGAAAAATAAATCTTCTGCATGATCAGGTAAGCTTGAAAACCTAAAAATGTACTTGAAACTGAATAACTTAAAATATTTCACACGAATAAAATGAAACAAAGCAACGACAAACAAATTGTCAAATTAACTAACAGTCTACTGAATTAGTACATAACACCTTGCCAAATATAAATCTAAGCAGGCAGTGTATACTGTCGATAGATGTGTAACGTATACATGCACCTAATATTTTATCCAATATTATCTGACATTCAATATTTATTCCAGCACTCACCCTTTACTATTGTTTTTTCTTGTTTAGAATTTGCTGTAATAGTTTTCAATTCGATATAGACAGGTGGAGGCTGAGGGTGTGGCCTTGACCAACTGCCACTTTGCTCGTTTGAAAGCCATGATAGGTGCCCCTCATGAGGTCATAAGGGGCAAGATTCCAGATCGCCCCACCTGAGTTTTCATTTTCTCAAAAACAGAGCAGGCTACCCAGGGCTCGGTTTACACTTATCGCCATTTCTAGCCACTGGGGCACCATAGGCAGGCTGCGGCCACTCATATTAATTTTAAAGTGAAATTTTCATGCCATGGGACCTTTTTAATAGGCTATAACGGACCATAATGTACTAGTGTTGATGTAATTCTCAGAGCTGCCATAAATACAACTCTTACAGTGATCATCTATACCTTCTCAACTCTCATTCCCCTTTTATAGAGAACTGCTGGTCGATCTTCTTAAATGAAACCCATATTATTTTAAAGCACACTTCATGCCACTAGCAGCATGGTACAATTATACCAGAGAAGATAAGCAGACTGTGGGACAGCGAGGTCTGTTAGCGAGACTTTTAGTCAATAGGATGACCCTGAACCAGCACTCTGGGGCAAAGATGGACAGCCTTGTCTGCTGGGGAACATGGACCTCCATGTTCTCCAGCAGACATGAGCAGACATGCTCATTCCAACAAAAACACTCCACCAGATTTCACTGATTAGTTTGTCTTCTCCTGTTAAATGTGTCATAAAGTGAACTGCTAAAGTTTCTGATTGCAATTAAAATCTCAAGCGTCGGAGCCTTTTTCCTGACATGTATTGTAGATTCCCATCTCTGCGGTAGGGGGTCAAATGAAAACAGATGTTCCCTACGGTGCCACACATAATTTAAACCTATTGAGGAGAATAAACTGTTAGGGGCAAAGCACATAATAACCCTGGGATGATTTCATTAGATTTAAATTAAATCCACTGTCACTGTTTTTCCTCCACATCAATAAAAGGTTTCTGCGTAAGCGTCACAGTGAATAATACAAGGAGTTTATCTGCAAGTCCAACATTGTCTTGTGTAATGCCACCTGGACATCCGCATTGTCCATAATAAGATATTCCTGCAAACAAAGGGCTGACATCACAGGCCAACTGGAGTCGCAGGAAACAGCTTCTGAATATGATGCAGTTTCCTGTTCCTGACCTTGAAGACGTTTTGTATCATTCCCTCCTTCCTCTGAGGTTGTTTAACCATCTGCCGTTCTGGTATGTGGACTGACGCACTTCAGCCACCTCATCCTGCTGCCATGGACTTCCTCCTGGTCCCTCCATCGCCAGTCTGACTGCATATGACCCCCAGGAGCCCCTGCTGCAGACCTGAAGCTCAGACCCTCACAATGCCTCATTAGAATGGGCAAAGAGGACCTCACACTGTCAGCTCTGTGTGCTGGGCAACTGCCAGCTCTTCTCCACGCCAGCCTGTTAATGTCAGCCCTGCCCTTACACAAATTTCCAAATTCGCCACAGTTTTAATTCCTTCTCGTTACCCAACAGACTGTCCCAAAGACATTTAAGGCACTGGAAAGGCACACAATCGACGCCAACTTTTTTCTTTTGTTCCTTGCTTTTTTTTTTTTTTT
>NC_045742.1:12446922-12448533 GCF_008692095.1 Etheostoma spectabile
TTTCCTTACTTTTTTTATTTACTGGATGTTTTCTCATCCGTGATTAAAACCATGAATAAGAAATGAAAATGGTGGTTGTTTATTCTCTTCGTGCTGTGGCAAACTGTCTGCACAACAGACTCTAATGACCCAAGGCTGCCATTACAGGGTGGCTTATCGCCTGTAAAAAGCATCTCAGAGTTCAGGCAGATGCTCGCTGCTATGGCTCACTGCTAATGTGAACCACATTACACTGTAATTCATTTGTTCATTGTGTTCTGCTTACGGTGTTGCATGACTCAGCAACAAGTAGCCCAGCTAGGGACAAGATCCTTTTTAGTTAAGTGCAGTTGATGACTGGTCTGCCGGTCCTATCTTAAAACTGCTACGATGATACTTTTATATTCACGGTGAATATGGTCACTCCCCTCAACACTACTGAGCTTAAAAGCATCTTTCATCTCATTGTTTTGGTTTTCTGGCATGCAACTTTTCTGCTTTGGTTCACTCTCATCTCTGTCATCACCAGCTTGTCCAGATGTAGCAGGCAGCTGTTTTCAGTGAAATAGCTTTAAAAACCCACTGTGCACTACTACCTGCCCAAAATCAAACAGCAGACCGCCGCAGGGAGCAACTAGCTGGTGAACATAGTGAAGTTTTTAGCAGCTAAAGAGCCAGATATTTCCCTGAGGAGTTGGTGGAGACCAAAAACTGAGTTAAAAATATTGGACTTACAGTCATCAGATGGACACATAACATAAAATCAGCGATAATGTTGCTCCGTGTCTGCTGGATGTGAACAAAGCATCTGTTTGCTAACAAGTACATCATTGCTAAATGTTGAACTTGATGGTGATATGTAATTGATGTATTTACTTGGGCAATAAACTTTATTTGAAGACATCACCTTGGCTTTTAGGAAATTGTTTTATCATTGTTCACAACTTCCCTAAATTGATTCATTGAGAGAATAATTAATGGTGAAAATAATAGTTAGTTGCAGTCTTAAAAAATTGACCTTAAGGTGAGATTGTCAACTAATGTTTTTAATATGAAGAATTTACTTGCAATGTTCTGTCTTTCTGGTAAACTTGACCTACAGCTGGTATGCAAGACTAACTGTGAGTACTTTACCTTGGTCATCTGTACTCTGTGTTTACTGTGGTATTCCTCTGGTTCAGGAGTCTGTTGGAGGAAGAGGAAGAGTGCCTGTGCAACCTGTGACTTGAGGCTGGAGAGTCAGACTGGCAGGCTGGATACTCCCCTTCACATGGATTAGAAAATAGACCTAAGGAAACCAGAACTAGGATGAAGCTTAAGGTACCAATACAGCAATTTAAGCAAAACCTATCATGATAGATTAATGCCGTCTGGAGGCCTAAGCAGGGCCATTGATAACAGGTCGCTGGCAGATAACCCCAAGACTCCAAGAAAGATGGAGCTGTCTAGAAAAGGTGGGAGGATGGGGTCTGCGCGATGAGTGCGTATCCATTCAGTGTCTGGCAGGGATATTTCCTTAAGTGGGTTTTATCTTTACCAGCTCGCTGCTATAATTCATAAATGTGTTGTCCTTTGTCGAACAAGACACACACGCACACGCACGCACGCACGCACGCACGCACGCACGCACGC
>NC_045742.1:12448543-12450158 GCF_008692095.1 Etheostoma spectabile
GCACGCACGCACGCACACGCACACACACACACACACACACACACACAAACACACACACACGTTAAGCTGCGGCTCTGTGAAGTCATCCTCCTCTAATACCACCTCATCCATCACTCAAACGTTGTCTGATTACCGGCTCTTAACCCTTGACCCCTTCACTGTTAACAAACATATTGACAGTTCTCCTTTTGGTAACGAAAAGCGTCCCACCTTCCCTTTGCTTTTACAGTCATGCATTCATGTTTTGTTTTTACATATAACTGACAGTCAAGTGTGCAGTGCACTGTTTGCTTTTCAAATGGTTCATGAAGTTGTTGTTTTTCCGCAGCTCTTACGAAATGAGCACCTGGATGTTTCTACAAGAAAAAGCCTGTGTGATTCATTATTTCTCCTTTAAAAATCAATGTCCCAATTTGCTGTCGTTTTTAGAAATAAGCATTCGGTTATACATTCCTCTGTAATCTTTTCCTTATTTTCTACATGACTTTCAAGCTGTCTGTGATAAATCATTTTTGGTTCCTGGTTCTGCACAAGCATCCGCATGTGCTTTAGATTTAAATTGAATAAAACTAATTGCTTGAGAGATCTCCTCATACTGTGTGATTTCTTTTGTGAAAATCTCTGTTTCATGAGAACCGCTTGTGAATTTTTGGACTTAAGAAGTTCCCCGCACTATAAAACTGCAGCGAGCACAGAGTGATTTATGTTCAGTGATCCTTCTTTCATTCATCTTCATGTTCAATGTGAGATTTGAACATTCCCAGCTATTAACGATCTCAAAGGCTTGTTAGCTCTGCCATAAAGATGAAAAATGCTGCTAATAACGGATCAAGATAAGATTAGCCACGCTCAGTGAACTTGTGGTGATGAGGAGTTAGCCTCTGTTATAATTGAGTTCAGTGTCTGGAGAAAGAGCTGGGAATGGGTGGATACGGTGACTTGTTTAACTGTCTCGACATGAAACATGGCCGGCTCAGGAGGAAGCTGCGGTGTCTGTTTTCTTAGGGCCGCAGAGCTAAATCAAGATCTCAGAGGAGATATCGATATCTCCTCCATATCGCTCAAATAAAAAAACTATGAACCATCCAGTCTTCCTGATCTCATGGGAATGCTGTCTCTGCCTTGTGGTAAATATGAAAATATCCAAGAAAATTGTCTTTCTCTAAGAGCTGTGTTTTCTCACTTTTATCTTCTCTGCCCTGCCTATTGGGAAAAGCTGGTTGACAGTATGGAAATAAAAAAATAGACTGGACCAGAATAATAAACTTTAGACTTTCAGGATATGTATCATCTATCCTGCTCATGAAAGTTATCTTTTCACACCTGCATTTAGACAGCTGTGCAAGAGAATAAATGCACAAACCAGTCCTAGTGACCAAGCATGTAAATATAAATTTGAACAATTCACTAACGAGAACCAGAAATAGCAACAATAAATATCAAAAACAACAAAAGACATTTTGTACACGTGAAGGGGTAAACAAACAAAACAAAACAACAAACAAACTTTATTCTTAATTGTCATGTACAAGTACAATGTAGTGACATTTTATTTCTCCTAGTATTAGGAGCAGTGGATATATATATATATATATATATATATATATATATATAT
>NC_045742.1:12450168-12459630 GCF_008692095.1 Etheostoma spectabile
TATATATATATATATATATATATAATATATATATATATACAACATCCAGTAAGCAACCTGGGGTTGAGTGCTTGCTCAGGTCTTATAATATAAAGGTTCCATATTGTAGATGGTAACATTTCAATGCCTATTTTTTTCAATTATGAAGCAGGTCAAGGGGCAATATAAATACAGTGAAAGTATCAAAACACTAAATCCACAGAGAAATGCACTCAGAGGATGTGTTAACCTTAAAGCGTACCATTATTATCTCACTGATGTTTAAGTTTTTTTATGAGATATTTGATGCTTTGAAATAAGGGTGAAACTTCATGATTGACAGCTGTGATTGACTCACCTTTGATTAGGCAGGTGTATGGGCGGGACTTCGGTACCGCAGCTCCACTGCCTGATCACTACTGCGCGGGCTCTGGATCCAAAATTCCAAGCTGGCAGCGCCTGAATCTGGGACATCTTGGCTTCACTTTTGTACAGTGGGAGGATGTGGAGATGCATCAGATCCTTGTCATAATTAATTCTGAGTGGAACGTGAATGTCTGAACCTTCATTTTAATTGTTGAGCCATTTAACTCAAAACCACAAAAAAATTGCCTCATGGTGGCACAAAACGAAGTCATGGGATCACTAAAGTCATCAGGATTCATCCCACTGGGGATCATGAATGTCTGAACCAAATTTTATGACAATCAATCCAATAGTTGTTGAGATATTTCAGTCTAGACTAAAGGGATGGACCGACTGACATCCCTCATGCCAAAAATACATTACTATTGCACTAGAAACCACATTATATCTAAAAAAACAACATTAATTCTCATAATGACATTAAATGGTTTAATAATCAAGTTAACATCTACAGCACATAATAAGAAAATAAAAAACGATCTTCGGGTAAAACAAAGTAAACCACAGAACCTTTAGAAAACCCGAAATAATACTTATACACCTACTAACACAAAATAAATAACGAAACAGGCTTTCATCCTGTTTCAGGAAGCAAATCAACAAACCAATGTGTTTTGCAAAAGCAGAAATGCTAAACAAAGGATTCATTTCAATTAACTGTATTAATTCCCGCAGCTTCTTTTCTAACACGATGAAGTATTTCAAAGACTTAAAATTTGTGAGTGTGGTGACCTCTGTGCTCTTCTGTATTCCTTTTGCCCCCATCACACGTCCTTGACAACTGAGGAAAATGCGCGTTAACCCCTCAAAGCTGGTCAGTGACTCTGAGTGGCCCGGGGCGGGACCGTGGCACCTCTGCTCCTTGAAGCCGGACAATTTGATTTGAAGGCGGAGATTTTCAAAGCTGAGTCATGGATGAGCGGTCAGCCAGTGGTTTGGCCTTTTCATCCCTTATTTTTATTTTAATTTTTTTCGCCTTGATGGTGTCTGTGGATATGGAGGGTGGGGGGGTTGAAAAAACAACCAAACCTGCCCAACACTAACAAACAAAGAAGTCACTGCTGGGAATAAAGCAGAGTTTGGTTCCTCTGGCTAACGTTTGCTGTGAGATTGAATGTTTCATGATGGGTTGCTCGTGCTGAAAGAAATAATTTCACACTACATGTGCTGTGGATATAACATTCCATTAACTTCACATGGTGCAGGAAAGTCTTTACGTTAAGAGTGGCAGGGCCTGGCTGATAAATTATGACATCCGAGCTGGTTGTATCAGTTCACATATCTTCCATCTGTAGCAGAAGAATCTGATTAAGGCCTGAGGTAATAGCGATCGAGGTCAGCTTGTATGACTCAGCTCAGCTGTCACCTACACATAGGTATCCCCAAAAATATTCTTTTCCCCTTCAGGTTTACCCAGACAAATAAACACTGTCCTCAGTGAGGACAAATGTAATTTTTTTAAGTCTCTTCATGGCAGCTTGGACATAATGAACCAAGCTGGTGTTTAGAAAGCAAATAAATAAGAGAGGACAGGGTTGAATCAGGGAAGAAAATAAGAACAGTAAAAATATACAAAGGAGGGAGAGCTATTGAGAAAGTATTTCCTTAACAAGAGGGGAACAAATAATAAATTATGGGGCCCCTCTCCCTTGAGGCAGGACTGGCATGCCTGAGGGTAGCAGGAAGTGGGCATCCCTCTTTTTTTTATAGGGGTCGAGGACAGGCTTCCACTGTGGGAGCATCACATGAGGCAGAGTCCTGAGAGAAAACTCCTTAAAGGAATGTTTATATATACACACACACACACACACACAGCTCTATACACACAGTTTATACTCCATGCAATGCTTAACAAAGACGGAGGTAGTGTGACTACATAACCCCCGGGTCCCCCATCATGTCATCACTGTAGTTTCCACCCTCCTCATATCAGCAGTCCCACTTGGCGTGTATAACTGAGAGGCCGCTGACAGCCAGGACCCCACATTTACCCTGCACGCCTCCTCATGTCTGTCCCAAAGCAGGTGGCAAACACCCCCAGTGCGAAACTCTCCATCTTGATATGACATCTGAAATGTGAAATTTTTAAACCTTTATTTCTTGGCAACAAATTCAGGCACCTTGTCTTGTGATGAGGAGATAAAGCAAAGCAGCTTTTTTTATTTCCCCAAACTCCACACACAACGGGTTAGTCACAGCCAAAGTTAATAAAAGTTTCCCAAAGTGTTCAATTAATCAACTTCACAGGGCATGTTGGATGGAAGTGGATAAAAGTCTGGGCTACAGGGAACACAAGAGAAAACAGGCAGGATTTGTATTCTACTGCAGTGGCTTTCATACCCATTAAAGGATGTTAGCATCTTTCTAAGCATAGTGACTTTATTGTCAGCTTAGGGCTTACAAATCCAACCATTTGCTGTATTGGAATCTTGGCAGATGGCCTGCATGGATCTTGGCCACCCTTGAATTTAGTTTTCTTGTTAAGCTTCACTCGTCAGTAAATGGGCAGCTTTCTGCACTTACCTTGTGTATTGGTTGTGATAGTTTCTTAGCAGTTAGAAAAAAATTTCTGTGTTGATAGATGCATATTGAGATATACAGTGAGTGCATGTAAATACACTATAAGGCATTTGATTTCAATTATATTATACAGTGATCTCACTTACTGAGTATAAGAGTGAACAACACATAAGTGCATTTGCAGACGACCAGAAGTGCCTTCCATTTGATGTAATGTTCTACAATCTACAAAAATGTATCTTCTTTATAATTTATTAAATTTGCATTGAAGTACTTTTTGACCACTAACACTAACAGCGGGTAAACACAAATCTGACATGATATCAACTAAAGTTGTTTTCAGATGGCAATCTGCATTCATTGTTTTCAGTGTAAACCCAATGTATAAAAAGAGCATGGCAGCTGTTGCTGTTCTCCGTGCCACTACCGACTGAGAAGTTGATGATAGTTTGCTCGCTGTGTAACCGTGGCAACCACAAAAAGACACAGAGGGAAACATATAGAAACTAATTTTAATGATTTCTGAGATGTCTGAACTATACACCTATTCACCAGCAATGAACAAACATAATAATAATAATGACGAGGCAGATACATTGACGACCTCTCGCTGTCTGAAAACAGCTTTTATAGTTGTCTTGGTAAATTTGTTAGAAAACAGTTGCATATTTACACATCCAGGAGACATAGAGCAACATTAGCATTCATTGAGAGTCTTATTTCTGGCAACCTGATGCATTTAAATCAAATATTCACTCTTCTTTAAGCTCTTTTTTGGTTCTCCACCAACTCCTGAAGGAAAATTCCGACTCTTTAGGTGCTAAATGCTCCATTACGTTCACCAGCTAGCCGCTAACTGTGTATGTCTGCCATTTGGATCTGAGCAGGTAGTGTACAGTTTATCAGAGCTTTTGTGCTGAAAGCAGCTGCCTGCTGCTGCTGACCATAAAACCAAAACAATGAGCTGAAAGTCATTACAACTTTTCGCAGAGCTGAGGTTGTTGTTTCTGTGGATTTCTCACTTTGAGCAGCACCTTTTACATTACACGTAATTTGATCCACTGTTTATATAAAAATATTGATTAGTGCAGCTTTAAATCAATAAGACGGTCATGTTTTGCTTGTGGACTTTCAGAGTCAATAAAAGCATTTATTCCTGTTACCACCCATTAACCCATAACCAATTCCTCTTCCTGTGCCTCTGAGGACTCGAAGCCAGAGCACCAGTAGTCCAAACTATCATAATTTGTGCTGCAAGTAAGAAATCACATGTGTCACAGTTTATGTCGGCAGTTATAGCCTGGAGCAATGACTGGTTTAGAATTTGGAACAAACTACGAAATCATTTTCTTTGCGCACCAGTCATTCATCTTTTTCCCAGACACCCAGACATCTCAGGCCTGCTTCCTCTCAAACTGACGTGACCGGCAGGTAAGCAACATTTTCCCCTCTTGGATCACATGTAGGTTTTTTAAATTATATTTTAACATACATTAAAATGTAATCTGCTTGTACGTTGACATGATTTCCACATCTTGAACTTGAATCTTCATCCTATATGACAAAAACCATCCAGTGTCATGTAAAGGACAACAACACATGGACCAAAATCAGATTACATAGTGGTGTTAATTAGGTTATCCACCAACTAAATATTGGAATTTTCTCCTGTATTATTTACTATGTGTAGGAAAGCTCAAATACTCTTTATCTATGTTGTACTCCAACTCTGAAGGAGGCTCTTTGTTCCGCTTGTCTCCTGAAATCTTTCTTCATAAGTGATCATTAAATGGATGGTTGAGTGTTCAGCCACCAGTGAGCCTCAGTAGACCTGCTACAGGGCTATATTGCCCTTGTGCTGTTTCACCACAGAGGCTCACCAGAGGACCTGTCAGGCCTACAATGTTTTACAGCTCAGTTTGCAGACAAAACACCTCACAACCAAATCCCCTCAACAACATCTGCTGCCAATTTAGCTGAGGCATTCCTGCAGTGCTGTGCTGTTTAATATTCACAGGGGTTAGGATCTGCCGGGACAGGGGTGGACGGGGACGGTGGGGAGGGTGAACCGGCTTCTACAAGCCTTTCGTCCGTGGTCCAGACACGGTAAAAAATGAGGGGTTAACAAAGACTGAGCTGGAGCAGGGGTGGGTTAACTGGGCTAATTTGCAGGGATAATAGTGGTGCTCATGGAAGGCCTTTGGGGAGCAGCGGTGTGGAACACAGACCTGATGGTGCAACCACACAGGAAGTTTACAACACGGCCAAAAATGTATTTAATCATCAAACAAGCAGCAAAGAGCTGGCGACATGGCCCGAGCCAGCAGCCATCCTGAAGATGAAGACAAATGTTTGGACAAGGGGCCAGACCGAGCACCAGATCCACACCTCCAAGATTTCAGAGCATTGAAACCACTGATTGTATGGGCCAGGTCTAAGCACAATATGTCAAAGCTGAATGTTTCTTTCTACTTTTGCCAGCCGCCTTGAGTGAAATAATAACATTATAAAGTAGATCATACATGCTTTTAATTATTCTCATGCGAGTACCTACAATATGAACAATAAACCTGGGTGCATTGCAACTTTTATTGGAAATTACTTGTGAATGGTAGACATAAATACAGACTTTATTAGCAGTAATCAGTATAGAAAGTATCATAATAGCACATATGGGGTGCCTGACTGGATTAAGAGAAGTCATAACCCCAATAATTGATAATTAGACTCATGGCCTCTTTAAATATGGCTACACAATGTCCCTGTGATTTTTTTGGGATGTCTCCCAGGCACTGCTAACTTTAGAAATAAAAAAAATCCAAACCAGTTTTAGTGCAAGTTTATCTGTTTATGTTTATTTCTATGAGAAAATATATTTTGGTATGTGTGATGCTTTTGGGATATATAATACCTTGCAGAGATGGAAACCTCAACATGAAAGCAATAATACACAGATCTTAAAATACTGAAGTTCAACAGTATTTGTTTCAGTGGGATGTAGTTCTCATTTGTGGGAATATTTACCTTAAATCGTGTGTAGAAGCTATCAGTAACTCCCTCATTGTTTTTGGGGTGAAACGGCAATTTATGTAAAAATAAATTCTGTCTACATTTTGCAGTATTTGTCCTCTTCTCAAAAAGGAACGCGCCCACCCTGCTGAGAGGATGGTATTTCAGTGGTTGACACAACCGGGGCTGTCTAATGACTCTCTGAAAAGGTGATGTGGATCGTGCAACACCTCCGCTGCTCCCTCACTAAAGGACACCCCTCGCCATGGCAACTGCATAAACATCTGTCTCCCCATTCAAGGGAAGGTCTTGAGGGAATATACAAGGCTGCAATTTATTATATATATATAACAGCCCCAGCCTACGTGTATGGCCATATTGCTCCTTAGTGGACTGAGAGAGCTACATGTGATAATTAGGACATCAGATTTCCTATTTACACAACGTGCAGTATGTGTTTGTGTGGCTGGGTTAGCTTAGTTGGTAGAGCAGGCATACGTATATAGAGGTTTACTCCTCGACGCAGTGGTCGCAGGTTTGTCTCCGACCTGCAGCACTTTGCTGCGTGTCATTTCCCTTCTCTCTCCCCTTTCATGTCTCCTTTTTAAAACTTTAGACAAAGCCAGGCTAGCTGTTCCTCCCATGCTTCCAGTCTCCATGCTAAACGTGTCGAAGCTAAGCTAACGAGGTGCTGGCTGTATCTTTTTATTATAAGAGTGATACTGATCTGCTCATCTTACTCTCTGAAAGAAAACAAATACGTCCACAAGTGTCAAACTATTCCTTTAATCCCATTCACTTAAATCAGAAGTTTATAATAACACACCCATTCTAAAGGGTTTATAAGTTATAACTAATGGTTTTATTAATGGTTACTTAATTATATTAGTTATAGTAAATGCTGATTGATGTTTATTACCCTTTATTAATGCCTTACTAACATATGTAACTGCAGGTTCATTACAAAGTAGGACATACTTGACCCTTTATTAGTAACTTATTAATGACTCAACAAATTTTTGCAATATGGTAACCAAAAAGTTGTTGGAACTAATAGTTTATGACGCAAAAGATATGGTAACTGATTAATTAACCTCTTTTATTGGGTGACATATTGGAAACTCTTACCGTATAATTCAGCGGTTTGTTATTTTATACAAAATTCATTGCTTGTATGTTGTCATGTTTCCAACCAGTGACCTGGAATTAAAACCATACAGACATTTTATTATGGAACATTCAGGATCCTCTCTGTTTCCCTCATCTTGTGGTTGTTTTAAAACACGTTTCAAGGATCTGTTGATACATGGCATCCAAGACACGTTCACACTCTTTAACATGTTTTACATTCCCACCTCATGTCATGCATGCACTGAAGAGCAATAGGATTGATGCTGACAGAGCGCCTAAACATCCATCGTGTGAGGAAATGCTGAAAATGAAACAGATGATGGAAATGAGTGCCGTGGCCTCATTTAAAAAAATATATATATATATTTATGATTTATAGCCAAACACCATTTTCTATGTATGGAATTTAAAAATGTAGAGTATTTCTGTTACACAAGTACACTGTTTGTTGCACAGAAATACAAACTCTTTTTTTATTAATTTTTATTTTTATCTTTACTTTTGTTCATATTATATGTGCTGTAAAGTCTTGTTAAGAGCAATAACATTCCAAATACAATTAAAGTTGTCATTTTGAACCATTACATATTTTGTTATGGTACTGAGGCCCACAATCAAACACACATTAGTTTAACATATACATTAAATATTTCTCTAACCCCAAATGGAAAGTAATTTTGATTGTCTGTTATTATAAAACACATTTAGGCAAGTTACACATGACCATTAATAGGCTGAAAAACAAACAATGGTTGGTTAAAACCACAGCCAGGAGCAGCTGATCTCTATCGCTAAGCCTCAGTTGCGGTTGGCTTGTGCTTTCATATATTATCTGGACTGTAAATGAAGCATATCTAATGGAATAATAACCTGTCAGATATCCAGGTTGAGCACAAAGCCGCACTGTTTTTCAGGAGATGTTGACTGTGTCAAAGAGCCAGAGGTTTGTTCCGGGGTCCCTTTTGCTGCATTCTGAGTTGTGTTGTTGGCACACGGTGAAAGGTCTGTGGAGAATTGCCAGTGGCTGAGGTCATTACACTGTGACTTTCAAGTAAGCTGTTGCCGCAAAGTTACTGTCACGGAATCCAACGCAGCAGACAAACAACGCAACAAGTAATGTACTGTGTTTTGGACTGTGGTTGTTACTGCAGCTTGAAAAGTGTATCTAACTATATTTAGACAGAGCGATTAGCAGCAGCTAAGAAAGATTATCAGGCAGCATTGCTCTAGCATACACAAATGACAACATCGGTCCGTCTGTCTATCCCATTTATGGTTCCAACTGAGAACAACTATTCAGTGGATTGCCACCAAATTTAGTCCAGGCATTTATGTACCCCACAGAATTAATTGAAATCACTTTGACTATCCTTTGACTTGTCATTGTGCACCATCATCAGGTCCAAATTCCCATTTCTTCAATACTTTGGTGATCAAATACCTGCAAAACTTATGGCATTCATTGCACTTTGTGTTTTGTTCTAAGCAATTGTTTGCATCAAGCGACTACCTCTGGGTCTAAAAAGTGAAGCCAATGACAAAGGCCTTAAACCTGCACTCTATCTAATGACCAGCAGGGGGCGACTCCACTGGTTGCAAAAAGAAGTTTAGATTGTATAAAAGTCTATGAGACAATGACCCCACTTCTCACTTGATTTATTAACTTAGTACACATTGTGCTAATATGTTTATGGTCTCAATCACTAGTTTCAAGTCTTCTTTGAGCCAGCATGGTGTTCATTTTCTAAATTATAGCATTTTGAATAAAATAGTCCATAAAGCAGGGCATGCTTTAGGGGCGTGTCTACCTTGTGATTGAAAATTTGCCACCATGGCGGCGTGCTTAGTTTCCGTGGGTTGTCTGTCAGATCCACCCCCCTCTCCTCCCTAGCTCCACCCTCTTGTCAAAATACGCTCACTTCTAGCTCCACCCAAAAAAAAGATGGCGATGGCCAAAATGCCACACTTGCAGTTTCAAAACTCAACCACAAATCAGTTAGTGTCACGGTGGTAACGTCCACTTTCTTTTATAGTCTATGTTTAGCATGCTAACACACTAAACTAAGATGATAGATATTATACCTGCTTGCAGTAATATAAGCATGTTAGCCTTGTCATTGTGAGCATTTTAGCATGTTGATGTTAGCATTTAGCCAAATAGGATACAATTCAGGATTACATTATTAGGCTACATTACATGTCATTTAGCTGATGCTTTTATCCAAAGCAACTTCCAGTTAAGTGCTTTCAACCCTGAAGTTGCAAACTTCAGACAATTAGCTTTACATTATCTTTTAAAGAAATATACATATACTTACATATATATATATATGCAGCAGATAAAAAAAACACATCAGGCTTATTTCCCTTCGAAATCGGAAGATGTCCAGCAGTGAC
>NC_045742.1:12459640-12460972 GCF_008692095.1 Etheostoma spectabile
AACTGGCAGAAACCAGTGGGACCCAGGTACACCCATCTATTGTCTGGAGAAGTCTGGCCAGAAGCGCGCTTTATGGAAGTGTTGCAGTCAAAAGGCCATACCTCTGAATATGTTTTCATACATAGTTGAGTCACTTGGCCTTGTTTCTATGTCAGATGCAGAGCGAAGTGGGCGGGGTAGGGTATAGGGTTTGACCATGTCCTGGATGTAAGCTGTGGCCCTGTCTGCAAGTACTAGTGTCTTGATGTGGCCCGCCATTGGTATTCGGTGAAGAAAGCAGAGGTGTGTAGTGTGAGAGAACTTGTGGGGGGCAAGTCCAGCTGCTAAGTTCTAACTGAGCTGCAGGGGCCAGATGGTCATCAAGTGTCACACCCAGGTTTCTAGCAGTCTGGGTGGGGGCTACCACAGAGTTGTCAACTGTTAAGTCAGGTATTGGGTAGGAGAGCCTTTCCATGGAAGGATATGATATGACTAAACCTTTTAATACATGTTTATGCAAAGTAAAAAAAAAATCTTCTAGAAGATATCTATGAAATCTTAAAATACAATATATGCTTGAAGCAGCAAAAAACATGATTTTTTTGGGGTTGTATGTAGGCACTCAAAGCAGTTAGTTATAGTTAGAGAAATATCATGGTGTTGGTTTAATATTTGAAAAAGTGAACTACTTGAAGCATGAAACACTGTAAAACTTTAACTGAAACCACAATCTTTCCCTCACTTAACCTTAACCAAAGAGCTTTTCTTCCAAAAACCTACAGCATATGACCCAGGATGTGCTTTCCACACCCACCGGCCAATCCCAACCATCTTCACATGGCTTCTGTGTGATGCACTTCAGAAAACTTTGCAGTGACCATAATCATGGCAGCAATTAAGTTTCCTTCAAAATGTATTTGGCAAAACACTACAGTAGTACATAAACATTATTTTGAGGAGACAGAGTTGTGCGTGCATCCTTCTTTACTGTGCCAGACTTGCTGGAAATTTACTGCTCTGCCACAGAACACCAATTCCCTGAATAAAAAGACATAAATGTGACAATAAAATTTGTAAAATGACAGGTTTTTATGGGATGATTTCCCTGAAGGCAACTTCTCGTTTCTTCAGGCGACTGACAGCAAGAGAAGTGTAGTGTAATCATGTGAAAACAGTCAACTTATTCACAGTGGAAAAACTTTGACAAAAACTAAAATGTATCTTTTTTTCTCTGATGAATTACAGTGCTTGAGATATTTTCTCTGTGCCATGTCCAGTGTTGGGCAAATTACTTAAAAAAAGTAATTAGTTACAGTTACTAGTAACGTCTTCCAAAAAGTAACTAAATTAGAT
>NC_045742.1:12460982-12461138 GCF_008692095.1 Etheostoma spectabile
CAAATTATAAAAGTAACTAGTTATTTCAAAAAGTAACTAATGTGTTACTTTTAAGTACATTTTTAACTGCTCAAATGTGACCGCTCCTCCACCCCTCTATAATGGAACTTAAAATACATGTGCATGTTCAATTATTTATGATAAATCTGAATATTA
>NC_045742.1:12461148-12461334 GCF_008692095.1 Etheostoma spectabile
GACACTTAATACAATACATTATTAACAGAAACAATGTACACACATCTAAACTATTTTAATGTTGCTATGGGACAAAGTGAGACTAGCCACCAATCAAATGCCATGTACGTACAGTATATATTATGTTTAAATAGTGGAACGATACTAATAACACAATAGATGTTTTGGAACTTTTGATATTTATTG
>NC_045742.1:12461344-12461443 GCF_008692095.1 Etheostoma spectabile
GGTCACAACTGGGCAAAATTAAATAATGCTTTAGCAAAAATAACATATATACACACTTTGTAGTGCAAATAACGTAAGTGGCCTGATGTTTATATTTGT
>NC_045742.1:12461453-12461650 GCF_008692095.1 Etheostoma spectabile
GTGTGTGTGTGTGTGTGTGTGTGTGTCTCACTATGAGAAACAAAGTGTCTCCCCTGTGCTTTCTGTTACCCCCCTCCTTATTTCATAGCCAGACATGTCTCTCGTTGAGTGACTTGCTAGTGTTGATCGTTGTGTCCGACTGCTTATGAACACCCTCTACCTCTGATTGGCTTACCATGAAATTTTACTCAACCTCA
>NC_045742.1:12461660-12464033 GCF_008692095.1 Etheostoma spectabile
AGCATTTATGCGCTTGTCTCGTGCACTGCCCACTAACCAAGGGATGCCTCTTGGCTCAAAGATCTAGTACTGGTAACGGTGTTATTAAGATGGGAAGGGTAATCAATCAGATTACTCGTTACTGAAAAAAAGTAACGCCGTTAGTAACGTTGTTCTTTATAACGCTGTTATTCCCATCACTGGCCATGTCGATAGTTTTTCATGCTGTACAAAAATAAATGAAATTGATGTTCTTTTTATAGTTTGTCGACACCAGTAGGAATAACGTGAGGCAAGCCCAAACATCAGTATAATTTGTTAAGGAAACCTCTGCTTCACTAGATAGTGCTCAGTAGAACATGACAGGAAATTTGGGAAGGAAACAGATGATGTCTAGCAGAGGTCATGAGCTTGTTTTGAACCCGTGATGACAGGAACACATGGTGTTCACCTCCAGCCCGCTGAGCCACATGATGCACGATTTATCTCTAAGTTGAGAATGTGCAACTGCATTTCACTCTCTATCTCTGCTGAGCCATGTGTTTGGCGCACACATACTTGGGGATTTTCAAAGTTTCTGGTTTTATAGTGAGTCCTGCTGGAATGAGATTACCTAAAAAAAAAAATCAGGCTGCTGTTAGACTAACAAAGGTCATGTTTACATGAGTAGAGTAGCTGTTGAAGCGATGGCCCCGTGTGAGCCAACAGAGCTACTCTGGACCTTTCATGGTCAAAGTTATGTATTGTTTATTTTCATCACATCCACCTGGGGCCATTAAATGTACCTCCTCTGTATTTTATTTAAATAATATTGAACAATTATTGTGAAATTACTCATATTCATCTAAGTCATAATCCAGTTATTGCATTATTGGGTTTTATTACATTTTCGATCTGGTTACGTGCAAACTTTATCACATTTTTTGTAAATAATTACATTATTGGGCGCTACAGTGAGTATTGTGTACTTGTTTGAGGTTTTCCTCAGTGTTTGTATGTTAGCTAATGTGTGTTGACGGCCACAATTCAAGCCCTTAGAGATGTGTCATGTCAAATTCCAAATCCAAATCCCAAATCCAGAGTCATCCTTATCAGTCCATTGTGTACACTGGATAGCACTGCGTCTTCCCCGCTGTGTTTTTCTGACATGTGATTGGTTGGCTATGAGTCAAGCCATTTGTAATGTTTACCTGTTGCAGGCAGATGTTCTCCAGGAACGGTAGGAACATGTCCTGGCTGGACGTCAGCTGCTCTGTGTACCCAACACCCACAGACTAGTGCATAGCATAGTGGACAACATAGACAGTAACCTCTTGACTATGATCTAAACTACCTAAACACAAGTTTAAGTTTTATTTCTTGTGTTTGAAATTTTAATATTATTGATTAGGCTAGAGGATTTACTTGAAGGATTCATATGTTCTTTTTTGTTTAATGCAGGCACACACTAGATTGTTGGACAATTATAAATATTGTTCAGGGGACTGATGACCATGTCTGTGCCTTCTATGGGTTCAGTTGTTGTCAGTGTTGCCAGGTGTACAATAATTATATTACTTAACAAACTTAATAATTTATCCTTAACTGCATGATTCATTTTACATGTCATCATTCAGTAAATTGTGTGTCAAGTTGTAAATTGTACAACTTGAGTTTGGTATGTCAAACGATGGATGTGATTATTTTTATGATGTTCTCTGCAAAATCTTCATATACATTTTACTAAATCAAATTTTCTGTTTTAAACCATAGACTGTTTATTATTAATTTTACCAGTCTACGTTTTAAACCTGTATCTTGTTTAATGTGGGGATGTCGTGGAATGTTAGCAAAACATCTTCCATAGCTGACTGTGTTTCAAGAGCTCACCCTTAACTTAACACCTCTCTCTGCTGTGTACAAGAGGTCAAACGCTACACAGGATAGATCCTGCTTAAATTAACGTTACAGCCTTTATTCCCGAGTTTTGGCAAGTCTACCCCTGAGGGAGAACCATCGGGAGAACATGGACATCTTAAAATTCAGACAACCAAGACAATTGGGCGCTATGTTGCTAGCTAACCTGCTAACCGTGGGAGCTAACGTTAGCATAGTTCAGGACAAAAAGAAATAACCCAGCAAGAAATACCAGAGCACTTGAGTAAGTGTTTCAGTGTTTCTAACCCATCTGTTTATATCAATGTCATTTGGTAAAAGTGTCTGTTTAAAGTACTTATAGTGAAACATTAGGGTTTGTAGTAACCAGACAGCAATTCTAAATAAAAACGTAATTTTATCAGGTTGGTTGAACTAGCTAGCTAGCGTTAGGTGTATTTGGAGTCTTTTTCAAGAGTATATTGCTGCAGCCTGGAGTAGTATGGAGCGTCTGGATTTACCGTTGGACACACCTCCGCA
>NC_045742.1:12464043-12471268 GCF_008692095.1 Etheostoma spectabile
CCGTATGAGACGGGACGGATGACATGGGACTCTCCAGGCTGCAGCCATACCCGTCTCGTCTTTTTCGTGATTGAAAAGTCAAGACTGACACAAGCAGGTTGTGCTATGGGTGTGCCTTATATGTGTTGGAGTCACTGAGCTAAGTTAACAGTTAAACATTTTGATTTTAAAACCCTAATGATCTTTGAAAAAGCAACCCTCCCTACTAGCTGTATTTCCAGGGTAATCAAACACGCTTATAACAGGTTAAAATAACTCAGTTCACTGCACAGTAAAAACGATTTTTTAGCCCACATCACAACTTTCTTGAACAAAACAAACAGTAGTTGCCTTGCTCTATTTGTATGACGTGACCGAAAATGAATTTAAGTTAAATTCTTATTGGTCTATATTAATGTTATATTTACAGTATATACACAGAAACATGAGATATATGTAATTTCTGGCAACTAGTTTTGTTCGGATCAGGAAAAAAGAGTTGCAACTTAGGAGACAAGTAAAAGATCTTTTCTCTCCAGATGGTTGGAATAGTCATTGAGTATTTGGAATAAATGCAGTATTAAGTGTTATTTAAATTAAGTTTTTCATGGATATACTGTATTTTCAGCAGAGTGGATGCCTAAGTGAAGTTAAACTTAACTGGACTGCCCATCTTCTTGCATGTAAGTATAACAATTATATTACATAATTAAATTACATGACTTTTATTTAGCATCTTACAAGACATGCATTCAACCACCATCAAAAATTGTGAGCACATCAAATATAAAAGCAACGTGTGCTCTTTTCAGCATTAATCTTCTGGCCCTTGATCATCCTCCACCCTCCGGCCCTCCTGACTCATCTCCGCTGTGTCTCCCTGTGGCATCCACGGTCAGTGTGCTTTGTATATTGCTGATGTCTGTGTTTACTAGTCTTACACGCAATGTTAGCCAGAGATGTCACCTACACACACACACGCACACACACACACACACACACACACAATTCACACAACTATATGTGCACACAAAGAAATTTACACAGAAACACTGTAGCGGAGGAGAGAAAAGTCTTCAGGGTTTGTGTTTGATAAACAATTCAGTGGAGATAATTAGTTGATAAGACATCACTTTGATTTACTGTGGGGAATTGACTACATATATTGCCTGTGAGCAGAGCCACACTCATAAGCTTTGTATTACCATATGTTGAATTTTTTTGAATAATTAACGTCCTGAAGGAGAAATGGGAAAGTGCAGATTCGCTCCAGTGGGGATGTAGGGGCAAGGACCATCTCTGATATTTGCATATGGCTCATACTCATACAGTTCTAATGTGTGCTCATACAG
This sequence comes from Etheostoma spectabile, assembly GCF_008692095.1. NCBI lineage: Eukaryota > Metazoa > Chordata > Actinopteri > Perciformes > Percidae > Etheostoma > Etheostoma spectabile. The sequence goes on from NC_045742.1 coordinate 12,465,375, forward strand.
TATATGGCTTAAGCGACTGTCAAATAACTGCTGCCTGCTGCTTCTGAAGTAATTAGTAGCTCTGACCAAACAGACAGCTGGCCAATTAAATGTGCTTGTGGCTGCTGCTTGATGTGTGTTGGGCTTCACAGAGGTGTAGATGGGAGGACAAACTCATCTCTCCTTAGTGGGGGGAGAGATGCCAGGAAAGCTTGGCTGTGTCTTACGCTGCTGTGTCTGTGTGCTTCTCAACTGGCTGTGCGAGCAGATAAGAAAGGAAGCAGAGCTGCTGATTCTGGTTTTATTCCACAACACCCCCCACCCCCCTTTCCCCAGTCTGCCTTTTTATTTGCAGCTGCAGGTCTGAGAGCTGACCTGCATTAAGACATCAGAATCTGCCTGACGGGCTAATAGGAACAGTTTTCTAGAACATCTTCAAATGCTTGTTAAACTGTAGAGTTTTGGCAGTGATTTAAGGAAATCTGCTATTACGGTTTAAATGGAGTTCACCTAATCTGTGTTGGCAGATTAGAAATGCCTGGACATTGCCCAAATGCAGCCTTTTTTCTGTGGTACTGAATGAATGAAACTCATGAGCCAACATTTTTTTTAGCCCTATTACCTTCATTGTATTACGTTACTTCTCAATGCACTTGAGACTGTCGTTATTGGAGAGTACAGCATGGTGCAAAGATAAAAACATCATTCTCACTCCTAATGCACTTTGTTCTGTTTTTTGCTTTTTGCACTTTTTGTTGAAACATGCCTAAAAGAGTCTTTCTGCTTTATTGTAACCACGTTTCTTTTATAGTTTTCTGTAAACCCTCTGATGCTGATGGGAAAATGGCTTTGGTTTGGAGTGGTCTAGCCAGTGGGCATCTGACAGTGATTTGCTGATCCTGTGCAATTGCATGATGGTTCTCATCCTTTAAGGCCACAGGGCCCTAAGAGCCAGCCAATCACTGCCCCTCAGCACTCTGCTGTTGGCAATTATAGGTCAGTGTGTGTCACGACATCATTGTCTTTGCTTTGAATGGCTCAGTACCAGCTCCTGCTGCATTCAGTTATGTTTTTCTCTTTGCTATTCAAAGTGGAACAGAAATCCAGTAACAACATGATGTTTTCTGAATCATTGTTGTTTTTTGGATAGTGCTCCCTTGCCAAATTTCAGGTAAATGAGAGTGAATGCAGTAATTAAACTTTTTTTTTCCTTTTTTTAAAATGATCAATTCAATCAAAACCACACAATCTTCTACTGTAGTTTGAAGCTTCAAACATCGGTCAAATAGATCTTCACCTTGATTAACTTGCACATTTTTATGGGAAAAGACCTGAAACCTGTTGCCCCAACTCAACATACAGTTGTGGTCAAAAGTGTACATACACTTGTAGAAAATCACAATGTTATTGCTTCTGAGTCTTCAATAAGTTCTACAACTCTTATTTTCTGTGATAGAGTGATCGGAACACATACATGTTTGTCACAAAAAACAGTCATAAAGTTTGGTTCTTTCATAAATTATTTGGGTCTGCTGAAAATGTCACCAAATCTGCTGGGTCAAAATATACATACAGCAACATTAGTATTTGGTTACATGTCCCTTGGCCATTTTACGGCAACTAGGCGCTTTTGGTAGCCATCCACAAGGTCCTGGCAAGCTTCAGGTCGAATGTTTGACCACTCTTCTTGACAAATTGGTGCGTTCAGCTAATGTGATGGTTTTCTTGCATGAACCTGTTTCTTTAGCACTGTCCACATGTTCTCAATGGGGTTTAAGTCGGACTTTGGGAAGGCCATTCTAAAACCTTAATTCTAGCCTGGTTTGCCATTCCTTTACCACTTTTGATGTGTGTTTTGGGTCATTGTTGTTGGAACACCCAACTGCGCCCAAGACCCAACCTTCGGCTGATGGTTTTAAGTTTTCCTGCAGAATTTGGAGGTAATCCTCCTTCTTCATTATCCCATTTACTTTCTGCAAAGAACCAGTTCCACTGGCAGCAAAACATCCCCAGAGCATAATACTACCACCACCATGCTTGACAGTAGGCATGGTGTTCCTGGGATTAAAGGCCTCACCTTTTCTCCTCCAAACATATTGCTGGGTGCTGTGGCCAAACAGCTCAATTTTTGTTTCGTCTGACCAGAGAACTTTCCTCCAGAAGGTTTTATCTTTGTCCATGTGATCAGCAGCAAACTTCAGCCGAGTCTTAAGGTGCCTTTTCTGGAGCAAGGGCTTCTTTCTTGCACGGCAGCCTCTCAGTCCATGGCGATGTAAAACACGCTTGACTGTGGAGACTGACACCTGTGTTCCATCAGCTTCCAAATCCTTGCAGACCTGCTTCTTGGTGATTCTTGGTTGACTCTTGACCATCCTGACCAATCTCCTCTCGGCAGCATGTGATAGCTTGCGTTTTCTTCCTGATCGTGGCAGTGACACAACTGTTCCATGCACTTTATACTTGCGTATAAGTGTCTGCACAGTTGCTCTTGGGACCTGTAGCTGCTTTGAAATGGCTCCAAGTGACTTCCCTGACTTGTTCAAGTCAATAATTCGCTTTTTCAGATCCACACTGAGTTCCTTTGACTTTCCCATTGTAGCTTTTGTAGCTGAGTCTAATCACTGGGTCAAATGAGCCCTATTTAAATGGGCTCATGAGAATCAGCTGTAGTCAATCGAATCACTTAGAAAAGTGAAGAGGCCATGACATGAAGCTAATTTGATTGACACAACTCGCTACATCACCAAAATTGACATATTTTTGCTGTATGTTATTTTTGACCCAGCAGATTTGGTGACATTTTCAGCAGACCCATAATAATTTATGAAAGAACCAAACTTTATGACTGTTTTTTGTGACAAACATGTATGTGTTCCGATCACTCTATCACAGAAAAATAAGAGTTGTAAACTTATTGAAGCTCAAACCAGCCATAACATTGTGATTTTCTACAAGTGTATGTACACTTTTGACCACAACTGTAGGTGTGATTGTACTGTAAGTTGGAGTGGTAAGTTAACACAAACGGCCACACTTGATTCACCACTTTGTTCAGTTTCATAACCTATAATCCAATCCATAATTTAGCAAAGTAGACTCTTATAAAAACAAATAATCATAGACTGATGTTTCACATTTTCAGTGCATCACTTGAATAAAATGTGTCACACATAAAGATGGTCATCTCCATGCAATATCATGGACATTACCATTGAACATTTTGAAAAACCATATACACATACCTGTACTTAAAATTTGACATAGCTGGGCTATATGTCATCTATATATACAGTATATTTGTATATTTTGGATTTTGCGGATCTGTTAATAATATTTTTATACTTTCACCTTTATTGATGTTTAATACTTGCACTATTTATCTCCTTGTGATAAAGACAGTTCTATCTCATCATATATTATTTTACGATAAATGATTAAAACACAAACAAAAGTCTTCGGGAAAATGTCCATCTCTGCGAAACACTTCTGCCGAAGTCAAAGCAGTTACAGGTTTTTGTCTGAAGCAATGACATGTTAACAGCATCTATTCCCATCTCCAGGTAATGCAGCATGAAAACACATTGTGCCCTCATCTAATAGCCTATAAATAAAAGTAACGGTACAGTACAATCCCAAGCATGCATGCCAGTGTCATCATATATGTAAAGGGTGTAGTCTGTCACAGGCACTGTGCTTCCTGTTTAAATTTCAAAGAAAATATTCTGGCTCTCTAGTCTCTTTCAGTTAATAAAGAACAACCTGCATATGTATAGGGGAGGTGTACAAACATTTTAGAAAGAAATTACTTGTATGGTGCAGTCCATTATCATAAGTTGTAGAGTAACTCCCTCACCGTACGTACACACCGCCACCGACTTGAGCTGCAAAAAAAAAACTCTGGTTGCTCCGCCAAGGACGCTCGTTAAAAACTTTTTGACGCTTTGGCCTCTCTGACGGATGCGTTCTCTGTTTGACCGGGAGAAGCTCACGCAGCCACGGCACGGCCAATACACGGATACTGTAACCTTTTATAAATTACATATACAATGACTATAATGACAGAAGTTGTATGGTTAATTGGTCGCAGCGGAGTCTGTTAGCAGTTTAGCTCGCTCGTTAGCCGCTGAGCCGTAGCGGCGTGCAGACAGAGCGAGCAGCCGCCGGATTAAACCTAGTGACCCGTGCAGGACTTCACTGTGGGCGGACCGTTTAGAGACGATGTGACAGGCAGCTAACGTTAACTGGTCCCTATGCACAAACAACGTCATGTTATAAACAGTAGGTAACCCAGCAAGGGCAATTATGAGCTTGTCCTCAGAATTAATGTTTTTGTAGGAACTAAAGTTTACATTGTGTGTGCCTCCGGGATCAGCCAGCGCAAAGGACGTCTATATTCCGATTTAGTTAGCCGCTGCTTGCCGCTGGACTGCGACATAGCTCATTACCATAAAGTTGAAAAATTTAAACTTTTTGATTGACGCTCAACATACTCAAATGCTTAAAATGCGATGCCAACAGATTTGCCGCTCCTTGCAGCTGAGAGAAGCCGGCTTCCATTTATAAATTAATGACTTCTGGTAATTTTAGACGCTCAAGTCGGTGGCGGTATGGTTAGGCTATAAGATAACGCTATACATTTGACTGTTAAATATACTATATATATAAATTATATAAACAGTAATTTATCAGGTTACAGTGTTATTTATATGAACATTAGTTACTTACTTGGAAAAATATCTTTATTATTATTGTTATTAAGCTGAGACAAAAACATTCAGCGTCTCTTAGCATACTTGACTCCTTTGAGCCACTTGACAGATTGGGGAAATACCTTGAGTGTAGTGAAGTGACTCATGTTGTCTGTCTTTGTATGTGTGTTTGTCTCTTTGAGTGCCCATGTGGCAAAGAAGTTTGGACCGTTAACGCCTTTGTGGTTGCATGGCAGCCCAGAGAGCAAAGTGACGCCGTCCTGACAGGGTCGGCTCAGCCCTCTGAGACATGGACTCTTAACTGGCCCTAACAAGATAATAGCACTTCACCGATCCTCTGACCAGCAGTAAATTGTTTCTTTAAATGCTTTGGGTTAGGGGAGCAGAGGAATGGGCTTGACTGACGTGACCTTGAATGGATCTCGTCAACAATCTCTGTAAAGTCCAGGATGTGTTGTAGATAATCTGTGCCATGCACACAGCTGATAAACATGTCGTTTTGAGTGACACCCGTATGATCTGCTCACTCACTTCCTGGCTCTGAGCACGCTATGTGTATGTTGTGTTGTTAAAGATAAGGTTATCGTAGAAAGCCTCAAGGTCAACTGGACATTTATGATTGTTGTTTAAACTGTTTACATCCTATGTTATTAAAAATGTTACTTGTAGGAAGGTATGAGGAAGTTTTATGTTACAAGCATCCAAACAATAGAAAGCATTCCGGTAAATAGACATTGCTCAATAAAAAGTTTTAGGTTCTTTCTAACATAACAGCACAACACAATGGCTTTGCAATGCTTTACTATGTCACATGAAATTCCTGAGGGTTTTTTGTTTGTCACCTCATATATGACCATAAAGATTTCACTTAGCTAGTGTCCCCATACCTTTACATGGACGACAACACCTTCATGCTTGTGTTGCCACAATTAAGCGAGAAGGGCAGGGAGACGGGTGCCAACCATAGACTGTAAAAATAGTGGACGTGGCAATTTTTGACAAGAGGGTGGAGCTGGGGAGGAGGACATGGCCAAGCCTGTGTGTCTTATGGTTGCTAGGGTGCTGTGCTAAGGTCTACGCTAAAGAGGAACATTTGCAGATTTTCAACCCTTCTGAAGCGAGTGGAGACTAGGGGTGCACGATTATGGCTAAAATGATAATCACGATTATTTTTGATCAATATTGAGATCACGATTAATTATCACA
>NC_045742.1:12471278-12472157 GCF_008692095.1 Etheostoma spectabile
TTGTTGATTTTAACCAAAACAAATTGTATTGTCACATCGGCTATTTATAACCATATTATGCTACATTCTTCTTATCTTGAATTTGTATGTTGTATGCCCGTTATCTACCGGACGTAATATCAACAGGGATTTCGGTACCTCATTACGGTGCCACTTACGTGTTTGTGTTGCTCTCTGATGCTCCATAACAGACGGTATAGACTACAGAAATATCGCTGCATGTCACGCTAGTAAACACTAATAACACGTTACACAACAGGTAACGTTAACTTTAGCTACAGTTGTAACTGGATTAACAAGGCTCAAATGCTAAAATAAAAAAAATTAAAAAAAATGTAACCATTGTAGTGTGACTGTATTTCACTGTAAAGGATTCCAACAGTGGGACGTACAGTCTGCCGCTACAGCTACAGGCCAGGGCTCCAGACTAACTTTTTGCCTTGGTTGCACTGGTGCGCCTAACTTTTTTTATTTAAGTGCACAAGCACAAAATGTAGGTGCAACCAAATTTTTCCTTGCGTCGCCGTTAACTCACAATTTCAAGGTCACCTTTTTATCATGCTCCACATACATTCATATATTACGTAAATGATTTTAAACAAGAATAAGGTGTAGGTAAATGCTTTTTTTATTTAAAGCACAATTAAAGTGTATAAAAAACTAAAAATGTATATTTTTGGTTTAAAGTGCTTCACTGAGCTACACACTGATTAAACGAGATTAGAAGAGAAGATGAGTGCGATGGACTGAAGCGTATGCTACTCACAGAGTGACAGCTGACTCATTATGAATGGGTCAAGCACATGTCCAATGGAGGGTCAGCGGAGTTACATACGTCGTGTGTAGGAAATGTCTGTATTGTCACTGCGCTGCATTTTT
>NC_045742.1:12472167-12477529 GCF_008692095.1 Etheostoma spectabile
ATATTCTGGCCATGGGTCACATCTCTCACCCACGTCTAGCAAGCTCCGTCTCACACGCTATTATAACGACCTGAAGTTAGTTGCATTCAATAACTTCTGCGATAACAGAGTTACCAGCGGAAACACTGGTACAAATACAGGTTTGCCTCTCATGCGTAACAATATACAGCTGTGTTAACAACAATTAAAACTGTGGACAAATGTCAGAAGTGTAGACCGGCGCTGTGTCCGTCTTGCCGGTGAGCCGTGTGTGAGTGAATGGGGGCGAGGCAGCAAGGAGATTTAGAGGAGGCATACAAACACAGGCACAGCTTTACAGATGAAATGGGTCATGTAACGCATGTAGAAAAACAATAACTGGAGCATATCGCTCGATCACGCAAATTTGATTGTGGGAAGCCAAAATCGTGATTGTAATTAAAATTTGATTACTTGTGTAGCCCTAGTGGAGACATCCCAAAACAAGTTCAGGTCTTTTTTTACTGCACACAGTGCTATGGTTAGCATTTCTGAGCCCCTGTCCTAATTGAAAGGTTGCCGTGTAGCCACGCCCTAAAGTGTCCCCTACTTCATCGTCTATTTTAAAATAAATGGGACCATAATTTACAAAATGAACATCATGCTGAATTGAAGAAGACTTGAAAATAGCGATTGAGACCATAAACTCATTATGAAAATGTTTCCTGTGGTAATAAATCAAGTAAGAAGTAGGGTCATTTTCCCATAGACTTCTTAGAAACTCATTTCTTTTTGCAACCAGTAGAGTTGCCCTCTGCTAGAAACTAGATGCAATTCAGGTTCACTACTGCTTTGGTTTCCTTTTTCAGGCCCGGAAGCTTCGTCCATTATTTTTTACAGTCTATAGTGCCGACATGTCTCTGCGTAATTAAAAAGGAAGTGCCCTTTTAGCCCCAAAAGAGGACACTTAGGGAAAGGCTTAAGAAAGCTAACAGTTTATATGCTAAGTCCATCCATCATAAATGTGTAAGGTTCTATTGATGGGAAAGTTATGACCCTGATTATATTAGCCTATGGGCCGGTGCACTTGCTTTGTTCCTGGCCTGTGAGCTAAAGCTAATGTGGCTAAGCTGCACAGAAGTCTTGGCTTGTTAACAAGGAACTGGAGTTCAGAGAAATTCACTAGTCACCATTGTCATGTTTTCTTATTGGTGTTTTAAAAGAGCAGGGGAGGTTAACACTTACAGTAAATCCCAAACACAGGTACAGTAGGGGAACTCTTGGAATCTCATGCAGCCACTAGTTCCCTCTTCTGTGTGTCACCCCCATCCCAGCTTTGCATTTCTCTACCCCCGTCCTGTGTTTGTGCTGGCTTTGTTTTTATGACCATTCCAGTGATCCTTTGCAACTGCAGAGCTGATGGTGTTAACACAGCTGAGGTACATTACAGACTCTTATTCCTGCCTTTTACTTGGCTTCAGGCTCTGTTTGCAGTCAGGAGTTGTTTTGTATTTTCTTCAGACCACATATGTCTCTAAACGTGTTCCACTCCTTATAGCTTACACAGAAAGGTAGCAGCTTGTGTCTAGACTGCAGGGCTGCTACACACAGGAGACAAAAGGAGACTTCCCCAACTCTCGGCAATTCCTCATTTGCCCACTCACGTCTGGCAGGTTTGAAATTACACGGCTGCTGGCCTTTCCACCTCTCCCTCATCCCAGTCAGTTGCCTTAGCTCTAGTTCTAGGCTGAGGCTACTCTCACCAATGTGACATTATCACCAAATTGAGTTAAAAACCCCATACAACCATTCCTGTTTCAACAGCCATGTACAGGAAGTTGGTTCTTTATAACTTGTGCATTGTGTTAGCTATCAAAATTCTTTTGATACCTTTTTCTGTCAAGAGGGTCCACCGAGTCTATATCCAAGTTTTCGAGCAGATTGAACTCACAGCCCAGAAAGAGTTATACAAAGAATGGTTCCCATTTGTCAAAGAAGAATTAAAAAAAATTTAAAAAAAAAATTCTAACAGCACCATCTAATGGCCGATTCACTCAAGATTTGGCATGGATGCTCAAGTCTCTATGCAGAACAACTTTGTCATGTTTGGTGGCAGTTGGAATAAATATTGGCCAGATACGCAACTTCCTCTTTAAACAGCCCCAGACAGGAAGAAAAAAATAATAATTCAAATTGTAATGTGGGAGTTAAATGCAACAAAAACATAGCATGTGGTCCACATGTGTAATTTTTGGTAGGTGAGGTCCATAACCTCTAGATCATGGGTCTCAAACTCGCGGCCCGGGGGCCAATTGCGGCCCGCGGGATGATATTTTGTGGCCCCCTTCTTGACATCAAAGTTAAGTGTTAGTGCGGCCCGCGCGTTCTGAAACTTTTTGTCATTGCGCATGTCACTTATGGGCTATAGTAGTCTCCTGACAGCGGCGTAACCGTTGTCAAGCTAGCTAAGTACCCTTTGCGGCAAATGCCTGAGGTTTGACAAAGTGATGTCTGTTGTTGTGAAATGCACCAACCATATCAGATCTAGGGGTTTAAAGAACCAGCAGTTCCGCGCCTTTTTTTTTAGGAAATAGAGGGTTTTTTTGGAATACTTGATGCGGCCCAGCCAAACCCAGACTCTACTTGCAGCGGCCCCCAAGTAAATTGAGTTTGAGACCCCTGCTCTAGATTGTCATGGCAAACAAGAATCTAAAGTTTTGTTTTGATAGCATTCATTTTGGTCGCGATATGGCAAAGTTGGTGTTTTCATAATTACCTACACCAATGTCAAATTATTATCCTCTAAAAATTATTTTCATAACTTTTTGTCAGGTTGGTCTAGAAATGCTACGTGCCAAATTTCAAAGTTCATGTAGATCGGTTGCACGGTCTAGGAGGATTTTGGCGAAGGAGGTTTTTGAAATTGCAATTTTTCATGCGTAAAATTCTAGGCGGAAATGGACGTGGCCTATATCAGAAGATTCAGTTGGAACCAGGGAACACGTGGATATATGGTTTTTAAATGTGCGATGTACGGTTTGGGAGTTATAGGGCCAAACACTTTTTTTCTGCCTTACCACCACCTAGTGATGGCAGTGGATCAATTGTTGCGCCTGAGGTCCTTGCAGGGATCTGGACCCCCCCCCCCCCACACCATGTACAGTTTAGGCTGTAGCGGGAGTTTTAGATGGAGAAGAAAAATACTGGGAAAAATAATCCTTATGAAAACAATAGGGTTCACACAGCAGGGCTGTGTGAACCGTGTAGCTTTGCTACTGTAGTTCTCCCACCCCTTGGGCTTGGACCGATTTATAATGAATTAATAATCAATGAAATAATTTGTTGATCGACATATATAATCTGCAGCTATTGTACTACCTATAAAGTTAGTTGACCAATAAGGAAAAGTAATTTTGCCAGTATGATAGTCAATTTGATATATACTGTATATATATATATATATATATATATATATATATATATATATATATATATATATATATATATCACTATTAATTACTGTTACTGCATATAAATGGTAATATAGAATATATAGTTGTTAGTGGCACAGCAGTGGTGAAAGAAAGAGATGTACAGTCATTTCTTAATCGCCCTTTTTTCATCCATGTGAATTAAAAATTTCCTTAAATTTCACATATTGAAAATATTTTTTTGTATTTTAAAACGGTCTATGGTTTTTACAGTATTGTTTATTGTCCTCCTTGGAAGGAGCAGTGACCGTCTTGGCTCAAACACTGCAAACACGATCAAGTGAATCATTGACTTGTTGATACAGAATAACATTGATAAAAAATAATCCAAATTTAATCAAAATTTTTGAAACACCTGCTCATTACTGTACACGTGTGCTTCATTTGCAATCTCTATAATTTGAGTCTGTGGAGTCCAGGTGGTTGAGCAACAGCAGTGACCTGGGTAATATCCATCGTTGTGGGTTTGTCAGCGGTTCTGTGGGCTTTGTTGGTGGTATTGTGGGAGAGCCAACTGCAGTAAAGCTTTTTATGATGTGGCAGAAGTTGATTCTGGGACTCTGTGCCAAGAGAAATCCAGATGTTACTCCTATGGTCCGTTTCTGCAGTATATTTTATATACACATTGAAGTTCTGGAGGCACAGAGCACCACATACTGTATTTCCGATCTGTGAACTGCTTTTCTTTTTTCTCAAGCTAAAGGAATGTTAATGTCAATAATTTATAAAAGAGAGTTTGCAACTGTGTCTGACACTAATTGTCCACAGTACCTAACTCACCATCCAGAAAGTTTTATTTTTTTTCTTGCAACAAACCCAATGTGTCCACCAACTCCTTCACCCAACCCCATCTCCCCAGCAGTGTACTGGTGGCTGGCAGGCAGAGATGGGAAGTAACAAAGTACAAATTCTTTGTGACTGTTTACTTCACTATTTTTTTTGTGGTGACTTTTTACTTTTACTCCTTACATTTTAACATGAGTATCGGTACTTTCTTCTCCTTACATTTTACAAAATTGGCTCAATACTTTTAGTTTTGTACAAATGGTCGTCTATCAGGTGTGATTGTGAGTGCGTGTTGGAGAATAGCGCGGAGCACGCTACACAGTGAAAAAAGTGAGAGAAACAAAAAAGAGACTAGCTGTCTGGAGGATAATCAGTTGAAATTGTGTGTGTATGTGAGTACTTGATAACTGTAAGTTGTATAACTTATGTTTTCAGTTCATTAAAGCCTGTTGTTTATTGTATTGGTCTATAGTTCTTGCAAATTTAAAGTAAGTTAGCTCGTGATTTTGTTGTTTGTGTTCTTCACTTTTTAGCTAGGTTGCACCTGGCTATTGATTCATATTGGCGATTGTTGAACGCCCTTTCTCATGTTTGTATTTTAGGTGCATTATTTACATTCTACAGTTACAAGGCATTAAGATAATGTATTTAATAGTGGGTTTATTGTTATTATTTGCTAGCATAGAAATGATTCCTATGCATTGTGTGTGGTAGCCTTTACAATGTTATTTATTTGCAGACCCACACACAAATAAACACCCATAGGAGAGCCACGCCCATGTTAGAGAAGTTGTCTCCGTCCATATTTTAACAGACACCTGGGGCGAAGTTGGAAACCAGAATCATCTTTAAATCCAGTCCTAATCTAGTCCTCACTGACAAGTTTCAAATAATTTCATGGAGTTTCCGTTATTATTGTTTGCGTCGTTGATACTGAATTCAATCTAATCGGATGGGAATATATAGTAGGCTAATGTACGTTGCACTTGACGCACCACTACAAGACAACTTGGCAGATTCGGCAGCATTCATTTGCGGCAAATCATTGTGGCTTGATGGCGCTAACGTTACCAAATAGGAGAATGGACGGCGTCATGATTGAAAATGAAGAAAACAGAGATCCCAGA
>NC_045742.1:12477539-12478104 GCF_008692095.1 Etheostoma spectabile
CAGCAGACAAGCAGCAAGACATTCCCAGTCGGCCTTATCTGAGAGAGATGTTTGAGAGAGTATGCATCAACAATGACTTCTGGCAAATGTGCTGCATAACTCTGGTATGGCGAACTTCTTAATTGATGTCAGTTTAGTAATTCATATTTTGTCCTTTATTTTCTGTCCAGAAGCCATATTTTAACACACACATGCATGCAGATTCCTTTAAATGTGAAGGGGAAGATTGAAAAAGAGAAACTGTATCTGTGAATTCTAACAGAATCACAATCAAATTATTATCTTGCTACTCAGTCAGAATCTTATTAACCGGGAGTCCCAGTCTCTGTCATATAATAATCATATATGGGATGTTTTAGGCCTATTAGCGGACATCCATTTAAAATGTAGGCAATGGTTTATAAAGAACCTTTTTCCCATGTCCACTGAAGTTTCTCAGCTTGCACTCTAGTATCATTTGTGGGGTCCAGGTAGCTTTGCATAAACAATGGTTGTCATTCACAAGGCTACTTTTATACTTTAAGTACTTTTCCAAGCCTGTACTTTGTTACTTTTACTTGAGTTA
>NC_045742.1:12478114-12490428 GCF_008692095.1 Etheostoma spectabile
TCAGTACTTCTACTTTTACCAGAGTATTTTTTAACAACAATATCCGTACTTCTGCTTGAGTACGGGAAGTGAGTACTTTTGCCATCTCTGCTGGAAGGCAGTGACACAAAGTGACAGTGCACAGGGATAGAGCCACTCTCGCAGATGGACCTTGAACCCCTGAAAAGGACGTCTGGCCTCGCAGTAATACCCCACCCGCGGCCCTTGCTGCCTGTCTACAAACTGTAACTCTAGAGCCTCATTGTCACGCTCCATATACTCCCGGTGACCCCGAGCCCAATTATACAGCTGACCCAGGCTTGATGATATAACCTTGGGCGTCTTTTTGGGGCTGCTTGGGCTCAGGGGTGCACCTCTTGTCTATCATGACATGTCAGCTCTGTGTGTTAACCAGACACTTCCCTGAGTGGTCCCAGTGGGGCTTTTGGGGAAAGAGTGGCTTCTATGTAAAGCCCAGTACATTTCGACACATTGCCTCCCTAAAGCTCTCTTTTTAGATAAACAATATAAGAAAATAGCATGTGGGATGCTGTCAAACTTATAATTTCCAATTCAACTTCTGTAAAAATTTAGCACAAATGTTGTGCACCATATGTACAACAAAAAAAAGATTAATCAAAGAATTAGAGATCCTTGGAAACGTTTATTTAAACAGTATGTTCCTAAAGGTCTGAAATATAAATGTTGATACAGTGCACTTGTCTCTGCTGAATTCTTTTCTGATTATCTAGCAGTAAAAACAGGAGAACCCTCCATTGTATGTAGATTTGACATGTGTGCATGCTGAATCTCAGCGCATGGAGACGTATACTTAGTCTCCATGCATGCTCAGCAGCTGTGATGCATTAATGTACAGCATGCTTAGTATGCACTATAAGCTTTCTAAAGGCTATCTGTCACTGATGAAGTGTTGCTTAATGGATGAGCAGTGGATTTAAAAAGACATGTGCATACTGCAGTGAATGAATTTCTTCACAAGATTCAACTGAAGGCAAAAGGGTAATGGCCGTGGCAGTCATGTCAACATGTCTTTTGTGGAGTTTCAGGCCAGTTTCAGTTTAATTCAATTTAAATACACAAACAACTGGGATGACGTCAAGTAAAATGTGTAAAACAAATTATAGTAAATCTTAAGCATGTCTGTTGAATAATAATAATAATAATAGTTTTCCCAATTAGAGCATCCCATTTAAATTGAACATTTATGAAATGGCTCATTAATGCCACTATGCTGTGCCAATATTTCTGCCAAGTGCAGTTTTACTATACTGTTCATATAAATTCAGTCTGTTGGTCAGTATCTTGATAACGTCTGCTGGAGCTACAATATTAAGTCAACTCAAAATTTGTGGCTTGAGGGATGGTAATGTTGGTTTAACGGTCAGTCCACCATCTTGGTCTGGATTGAAACATCTTAACTATTAGATGGATTGATGTGGAAAAAACCGCAATGTTGTTTTTCATGTTCCCCAGAGGACGAAGCCCTCTGATTTTGATCATCCCGACTTTTCTTCGATCACCAACATGAGGTTCACATTTGTAGTTTTGAGTGAAATGTCTTTACAAGTATTAGATGGATTAAAATGAAATTTGGGGCAGACATGTTCCCCTCAGGTTTAATTGTAATACTTTTGGGGACTTGTCAACTTTCTATGTAGACCGTCATCAGGTAAATGTACTTTGTGTTTAATGCTAATTAGCAAATATTAGCATTCTATAACACTTAACTGAAACAATGATCATGATAAATATGACCTGCTAAACATTATCATGTTAGCATTGCCATTGACATTAGGATTTAGCTCAAAACAACAGAAGCTTAGTCTTTTAAATACATTTTCATTAATGACAAAAAAGACACAACAGTGTTTTCTTAAAATAAGATTTTTAATATTACTTATTATCATAAAGATATATTTACACACTTTACAGAAATAGAAAATAAAAACACAAAGCTACGCATGAAAGGAAAAAATAAAATAAGTACTCCAAGAGCTAAAGCTTATCTTTTATAAATTAGAAACCAAAAGTTCAAATATGTACACAGTATTTCAACCATTTCTGATACACTTGTTTTATTTATTTATTTATTTATTTATTTATTTATTTATGTCATTTATTTTTGCCCAGTTCAACATCAAAACAGAGACAGGGACTGTACATTTGGCCTGGTGAGTTATATGAGCACACACCATAAACAGAATATAAGTTTCAGGAATAATACATTGTCTTTTAAATGGTATTTGCTTGAGACCTAGTAACACTGTTGCAATGGCGTGTAAGCCTACAGACTGTTCCTCTCCTTCGATTGTTCTGAATGATCTGATCTTGAACACAGTGGTTACATAGATGGAGAATGTGTCGCAGTCAAGGCAGGAGGGGCATGTGCTATTCTGGGTGTAGGAAGTCTCATTTTGAGGCTCCGAGATAATGACAGATTTTAGTAATTTCCCCCGGGGAGATAAAATCAGCCGATGGAAATGTGTGAATGCATTGGATTGAATATCAGCCCCTTGATCTTGCACACACCCACTTTGAAGGCCAACATGATACAGTTTGATGGGCCTAGAGATTCACAAGGTAAAATCATGAAATGTGTTGCGTGCCAACTCCGTTTCCACTTCCACAATGAGTGAAATGTTTTTGAGTTCAATGTCATTTTAGAGGAATTTTCATCTGGTATAGAACTGAGTATAGAAAGACGATAGGATTAAAAAAACATAAAAACCTTGTGCTTTTCTGAGATGATTTTGTGTGGGGGTTGTGTCTATATTCGGAAACAGAGATCAAAGCTAATATTTTAAAACCTGTTGCTAGCTTATTCTCGTCTCCACCTGTAACACAAATCTATCTCTCTGCTCATCCTCACTCCTTAAACACTCCCAGCCAAATGCATTTTGACAAAAAGAACTAAACACAAAGGGGCAACTTCTCAGAACAAACATTTTTCTATCAGGAAAACATGCTAACAAGTGCATAGGAACATTACTCAGGCCTTGTGATGGTCACAGAGAAGAGGAACTGGAGAGGAAACATTGAGAGGATAGGAATCGTTTCTCTTGTGTAAGCCTTGCTGGAAAAGACCATTAAGGAAAATGGTTTTGCTCCCCGAGCATAATGTATTGGTTTACCATTTCAGTTTGAGCCTGGACGTGCTTGTCCTTCCACACCACAAGGCCCATTAACCTGATGTGCAGGGGAGGGCTGTGGGCTATGATCTACAAGAAAAGAATGCCTGAAAGCTTTCACGTGTCCACGACATATTGTGCTGCAGACTACTTTTCTATTTTGTTACATCCACAAAAGATACAGCTTTTTACACTGTATTCAAAAAGTAAGCTTTGGACAACCAGCTAGACAAGAATCAGACAAAAAATTGTCACAATACACTGGAAAACCATTCTATACCAAGAGACTCTTGTTTTCAGGGTGTATTATTCCAGCAGCATAATGGAATTGCAAAAGTGCAGCCTTGCAAACCCATACAGAGAAGTCTTGGAGCAAAGCCGCGTCTATTTGTTGGGACTAGTTGACACCGGAGGCTTTGGATCAGTGGGATATTTGGCTTTTGATTTTTTGGATTCAACTGATAACCAGACCAAGATTAAAACGAGTACTTTACATACACATTGGTTTGCTCTGGTCTCTGAAAGGGCAGCATGGCTGGTGCAGATGGTGAGCATACATTCATGAAGAACAGTGCGCATACAGACGTTGCTCGGCTCCATAACAATAACTTCTGAGATGGGGAAATATTGATTTGAACCCCTTGTCACGACCCAGTCTAGTTCCAGCATCCAAACTCCAGCTGCTTTGAACTTCCATCCACAGCTCATATCTTCCTACTATCTTTCCCAATAATACATGAGACATCCTGAGCAAAGCTGTCTCACTCCCGAGGAGCATTAATGAAATCTACATCTCTGTCTGAGAGGGTATGAAAAAATAATGGTGGAACTGAAATTATTATTACTCTTCACAGTGCCCTAGGATTTAATACATTTTTAATCAAGGTGATCTTGGCTGGGTGGATTACCACTGTGATTTTAGATGCTCTCTTAATAAAAGCTTCTCATGCTGGAGCTGAGAAGACTGCTTTTTATTATAATATTTGCATGAGACATGGCGAGAGGGAAAATGTGTTGGAAATCTAGGTTAACCTGCCAGTTGCCTGTGTGGTCAAAACTGACTTGAAATAGGAGTGTTTGCTGATTGAATCACAGTGGATTGAAATCCCATTTTCACCTAAAATACAAGTGAAAAAAACAAGGAAGTTGCTCCACACACCTAATACACAATGAACGACTGCAAGGTGGCTGCTCTACAGGTTACAGTCCTAATAGGTTACTTGGTTACACGTTGAATCAGCAGGGGCTTGAGGATTGGAAAAGGGGGAAGGGTGTGGTTTCAGTCTAAGCCAATTTAACAATGAGCTCAGACTAAGTGGCCCCGGCAAGCCTTGGGGAGATTCATCTGAGAAAGATTAACTCCAGGATTTAATGAGCGTAATGATCAAAGCCACGACCACCTGTGCTGTGGTAGGGCAGACTAGAAAGGCAACTGTACCCAACATAATGTAGGGAAAGGATCATGAGTCTGAGGACTGAAAAAAAGACTGAATCTGAATACATGGCTATATTGGTGAATACATAGAGGAAGAGTAAGGAAATATACGAAAATATGCTCATATTGGCATTAAATGTAATGTATGTATGTGTTTAGTTAAATAAATGCACAAAATAGACTGCTCTAGTACAAGCCTCTATCACAGCACCCTGAGAAAAAAAGAAATAAAACTACCTAAACACAGAAATAAACATAAACAGTAATATATTCCAGTATGATGGAAAGGCATAGCATTTCATTAGTGAATGATTTCAGTCACAGGGTCAAACCAGCCTTATGCTGAATGTTAAAACAGCCAGAGCACTAGTGGTAGGCTGATTATGGTGGAATAGTAACTGAGCTAATATTTGCTTTGTTTCCTCTTTCTTTCTTTTTTTGGTCTAATTTAACGGTCCTTGCTAACATTGTCTCATGTGGGATTTCTGTTTGCAGAAATTGAAAATGCATAATGTGTCAGTGTATCAAGACTTGAAACAAGAGGTAATGTGTTTCTCCCTAACCTTTTTATTCCTTTGTTCCTGGCAGCATTGTGGAGAAGGTTATTATTTGGCACTTCATTAAAAGGCAAGGCAGCCTGTCGGTGGAGCAGACTGCCCCTGCCAGTTAACAGTCGTGTAGTAGAGCAGCTGCACAGGGCAGCAGTATGATGAGAAGGCTGGGGATTGGGGACAGGATTGGGATTGGGATTTGGGGTCAAAGGACTCATCCAAGGTGGGTGTTACAGTAACCTTGAGCACGTCAGTTAACCCCCCCAAGGTGTTAATGAGTTCAGAAACACCAAAATAGCTTTGGATTAAAGAATCTTCCAAATGAAGGAATTATTCTGTCACTTAAATAGATTGTTTTGACAATATGTGCTTTCTTTTCAGTCCAACTTAACTTTGAATGTGGAAGTACTGTTATTAGAAGGAACAAAGCACCATCAATAATATTAATTAAGCGATGGATATAATGCCATTCAAATGTCTTGCTCTTCCATTTTAAACACCTCAAATTCTTCTTTGCACCAGACATCCAGAATATCATTAGTGAACTTAATATTGTCAACTATCAAAACTGACCCTGCCCTTCCACATTATTAGCGCCCTCTGCCGCTAGTAAAGCCGTTAAGTAGCCACACGGCAATGAAATCAGCAGCTGCAGTAACCTTGGATCTGAGAGATGGGAATACCACACCGTGGAGAAGGGACAGATGCTTTAAGACTCAGATTGTTTTGACCGGGCTCCCTCTTCACCACATGTCATGCAAACTGTGTGAGACACTCAGGGAGAGCGCTATGATTGGGCTCTATTAAGCAAATAATAGGAAAATTGAAAAAGAAAAGAAAAAAACACTTGGGAGAAGACAGAGATAGAGAGAAGAAGTGAGGGAGTGAGAGTAAGAGAAAGAGAGAGACAGAGAAATAGAGTCTGATAGCTCTGGCTCCATACCCCCCATCCCCCTTCCCTGCCCTCAATTCCTCCTAGAGCTGAGGGTGAGCGGCTTGTCCTGATTTTTGTGGACAGAGTTGCTTGAAGAACCAGCAGGTGCTATGGACATCACTCTTCAGGCTGGGCAAGCGTAGGCCCTTTGTTGCAAGGCCCCCCAAGGCAAAGGAAGAGCATAGAAATCAGAACCTGGGGGAGGGCGCTCAAAGCAGTGCCTACAAAACAGGAAAATAACACAGACAAAGTGCCATCAGCATGTGTTTTTTTTTGCTTCCTCAGAATCATTTCATGAGTCCTGCGGTCTTTAAAATTCCTCTCCAATAAGCATTCCCCTCAGGACGTTTCTACTAGAGCTTTTACTGTTATAACCTGTTATCTTGCACCAAATAGAAAACAGTGAAGAAAAAGACCAGATTTCATTGTCTTGGATAGAAAAACAATTGTATATCTTGCTGTAGAAAACACAAGCATTGCATTATACTACGGTGGGGGCACAGGATCACTCCTCAACAATGAGGAAGTCTTTTATCTTCCATTGCTTTTCATCTACTTCCGTCCTGTCATAATTTCCCAAGTTTTCAAATGGGTTTTGTTGCATTTACTGATAAGAGCCTGCTCTTGTTTTAAGATGGCATATTTCTGTGGTCATGTAATCCCTCGAGAACTGATGTACCGTATATCTAATCTCCATTGAGTTGTTGTTGTTGTTGTTGTTGTTGTCGTCTTTTGTGCTTTTGGGTCCATGGTATGACTACAGTGTAGAAGCCCCTTGAAGTCAAACTACCGTATTGTGAGTGTATGAGAAGAGTTGCAGACCTGCTCTAAAATTGTTTTGATAAAAGACTCATTTACTGAGCTTACCTACACTTGGGGTCTCAAGGGGTTTTCATAAATTGCCTGTGGCTTTAAAGCTGTAATATCTTGTCCTCTTTTGGACTGTCACTGGCATGGCTAAGATCTAAGAGTTAGCTAGCACGTTTGGATCTGAGTCTACTCAGACACTCAAAGCATGACCCGGGTCACCATCTTTCTTCTCAGAGTTGCTTACATCTGGAATGTATAGTGATGAAAACTCAAACTTTACCCCAGGTGTCTTAGGGAATAAAAGAACAGCTGCTTTTGACACTTTACTAGGGAGATGTTGCTAAATAGCATAGCGTTGGTGGACAGACACTTTCAAGTCAATCATTGTTCTTAATTTCTACTTTTGCAGTAATTAAGTTCAGGCCAGTAACGACATATCTACATACAGTTTGCCTGCCTACGAGTCTCACCAGCACTCAGCTGGATGTTTCCATTGAACTCCATTGAATTGAGCTTTGATCAGACAAAATGCATCTCCAGCTGCTTCCAGAGGTGTTTTTCTCATCATCAACTCAAATTGAAGAAGAAAGCAGGACACACAAGGATGAACTCAGCCTTAAAGCTTTGAGAAGGCTGTAGAATGGATTGATGCTAGATAAGAATTAATTCCTTCTGTCAGAATACATCATACTAAGGCATAAAGAACAAACTGGGACTGAACTGTGTAGAAGTTTAACTCCTTGTTTGCATCATTTACTCAGTGAAGGCTGGTAGCATTATCACTAAAATGCAGCCTGATTCCCACTGAGGTCAGGTTGGGGTAAATTGACATGTTATGTGAAGAAACCCTTGAACGAGGTGAACTATGAACTTAGCAAGAATGAGAGGAGCCAGAGTGGGAAGCTAACAAAAAAAGGAAATCTTCAGGGTGTTGTGGTTTAAGAGGTGTTAGCAGAGACGGCATTGTGACTCACTGAGCCGTTCACTTTTACATAGCTTCACAACTTCCTGAAGCTCCCTGTATTTTGTGGTCATTCTGGCCCTGAACACTGAAAGCTATGACCATTCAAATCGCAGAGAAGATTCTCACATTTTCTTGGCAGACTGAGGAATGTTGGAGGACCCATGTTGTCCTTCAAGTGCAAACTGCTCTAGCTTGGTCTAGCTAGAGTCCTATATTGAAAGAAGGAATGAGTTCAAAAGAAGTCTTTTCAAAAATACAAAAAAAAAATAACGATCAGAAATCCGCTATAGATTGTAAAACCTCTGCGACTACTTAAAAAAAGAGCATTCAAACTTCTATAGCTTTGATCCCTTTTAACTAAAACTGATTAACCATGCCTTTACACTCTCTGGCTGCAGCCTCCTCTCACTATGGCTTTAATTTATGGTGACCCTCTGCAGGTCAGTGTTGTATGGTTGGCACCTCCTGCAGGGATATTGTGTCTTGTCTAGTTTCCCTGTCCCTCACAGCGTCTGGGAGAGACATGTGAATGGGTCCTGCACTTCTTAATGCAGGGACATAATTCAACTGCTTTCCATTCACAGAAATGTACTAATACTAGCACGTGCATGGAGACTTTTAATCTGTATATACTGTAAATTTGATCATCTTGTTTAAGTAGTTGTTGCATGTTTTAGTTTCTCAATAAAACTTGATCTGTTTTTATAGATATGAAGAGAGCTTGTTTTGGTTCAGAAAAAGAAAATCAAACTGTGGTGATAAGTAAAATATTATCTCTGACTGTGGATTAAAGGGTTTTCACACAAAGACTTGTTTTATTTGACAGCAAGTTCAACAGTCCTTCATGAGAAAAATTGTGCTGCTTGGAAACCCAAGTCTTCAAAGTATTATCTTTAGAAAAAGGGATTTAATTGACTTAATCGGCTGGAGAGAAACGATGTATACTAGCTGAATGGGCTCAAAGGTTAAGTTTCCAACTATAAATGTCTCAAATATGAGGAAATAAATGGCATAGTCTTAATCTTTTACAAAGGCATGCAAGCTTGTAGACTGAAGTCCAATTATCTGTTAAGACATACACTTATTTGGATTGCCAACAATAACATCCTTGTGTTGGAGTTGAGTCTGGCTGCAGAGTTTCCAATGTTTCTGTAAGAGTTGGATTTTCCCATTCGTCATCGAAAACATCCAAACTGATTCTGCCAACAAAGTATTTTAGGAGTCACCATCATATTCCTCTTAGAAGATCATCTATGAAATTGTGTTTTCTCACTACTCAGTTGATAATCGGGGAAGTGCTTTTACTCATATTCTCTTGAGAAACAAGTAGCTCTGACTTGACAGAAAGTTGATACAATGCAGCAAAGATGGACAGATCCTTTACCACGAGAATCCACTTTTACTGTGTGACACTGACATTACAGGTATGAGGGTATGCTTTGCCAAACAAAACCTAACAAGCGTCTTTTCACCCCTGACTGCTCTAAACTCACCTTGCTCTAAAACGGCATGGGTCCCTTGTGGGAAAGACGTGGCCGTGGGCGTCTCCTCTTCCAGCCGGCTGGTCTGTGGCTCTGACCGCCCCTCCCAGGGTTTTGCTGGACCATTTTTCTTGCTGTAGCCGCCTCTTCCAGCTCTCTGCCATGCTCCGTGGAGGCCATGGGACCTGCAGGACACACACAGAGGAGAGACCAATTAGATGACCTCTCCAGTAAATGATATTTCACAGCCTCTTCTCACTAAGAGTATCACATTTTGATTATCAGCTAAGTCCATCAGTGCCTACGGAAAATGTGTAGAAAAATCCAAAAAGGAAACACAGTGGTAATGGATGAGGAAACAAGAGACATGTATAGATAAGTGTGTGTGTGAGTGTGTGTGTGTGTGGGCCTCTTTAAGCCCACCCAGCATTGTGGTTCATCAAGTGTGGTAGAACCGAAGCACAGCAGATAGACGAGAAACTCAAACCCTCGTGTCTCATGTCTCTGTCACTCTCCCCCAAGATTACAAACACGGCACAGCATCAGCCCTTGTGGAGGTGCATCCTGTCGCTGTTGATCCAAGATTAGAGATGAGTTTAATAGCGTTGTGTCTGTGTGAGAATTTGTGTGAATGTCTTAGGTGTGTGTGAGTACATGTGGTTTGAGAGCAATCCCAGATGTTCTCAGTCATCTTTCAATAAGTCTAGCCTGATCCCCTTAAGCCCCTCTTTTCCAAATGGTTTGGTCCACCTTAAGTGTCTCTTTGACCTCTTAACCTATCACAAACTAAAAGAACTCCTCTTGGAAATTGAGAGACTTCCGGAGGAATGTTTAGCAATAATATCTTTATTACTTATAATAGGATATTTAACGTGGGTGATCTTTCATACTACATCCAGTTATTTAGTCCAGTAAAAACTTAAGTAAAAGCAGAGCAGGTCTTTTTATTTGGCTATGTTAAAGTAGTTAAATATCTTAGTGGCGAGTCATTGTATGCAGTACCTCCACAGTCATGCATTTTTAATTTTATTTTAACAATTAAATGTACATAAACCTTTGTGTGCCTCTTAAAGAATGTAAGTTAATGGAGCTGTGTGGATGTGATTAGAGGGGCTTTACAGTGATTTAGCTGTTCGGACTCACAAAAGAGATTTAAAAAATCTAAATTAAAGCAACAGAGGACCAGATATCTTGACTTTTAGTCCATAGTGTGGGTCAAATACACTGGATCTTAAATTTCCTAAATGCCCATAATCCCCACGGCCTAAATAACCACTTTTTCCAAACGCAGCACTTCTAGTTTTAAAGTGTCAAGACCAAGCAGAGATAGCCCCAATGACATTAGCAGGGTTCTTTTTTCAATAACTTTCATGGGTAAAGTTGGTGGAGAACTCCTTCAACAGCACAACTTACCTCTTTTTTTAAATTATTATGTCCTATGATCAGAGCCAAACTAACCCACTTTTCTCAAAGAAACTACAAATCCCCATTGGGCATTTCCAATCAAAAAGCTGATGGACATCACTCACATGGGGCCATGACATTCCTGTCTCCTCTCATAAGAGACACTGGCACCATTTTTAGAATTCCCAAGAGAATGACCTTCCTCTGGTTTACGAGGGCCCGGGTGAGGACACAGCTTAAGATAAGTCAGCCATGACTGCAAAGGTTTGGAAAAGCAGAAAGTAGGCTATACTGAGGACAGCAGTTGAGCAGCTTACGAAAGCCATGATGATACTAGGTTCTCTGGTTCCTTAAGATGGTTTTTATCAGTTAGTGTATTTATTGAAGCAGAGGGCCAATACTGCTGGCTTTTATATGAACAAGTTGTTCAAAAACTGTCTATAAAACCTGTCTGTTGCGTTCAAAACACTCAGACGTCTTTAATAGCCAAGCTCATATTGCTTGAATGGAGGGCAGCTTTCCTCAAGAGCAAAATTCAAAACAAGATTGAGATCTTAATTATTGGCCTTCAGCTGTGGCATATTGAAGACCTTTTTAAAAGGACAACTCTCTATAGAAAAAGAGGAAAAAGAAAAGTGTTTCTAGCCTTCAGGTTTAAATAATAGGGAACTGCATGACTAAGCTAGGCGGCTTGCTGAATGTTTTCGATGTATATCCTTAAAATGCCAGACATCTCAAGTTCCACGTCCACACTAATCTTCTTCCGCAAGCACATTCTCACCCTATATTTGTGGGTGAACAGTGGGCTAATTCATTTGCAGCAGGGAAAGTCTCTCTTGCATATTTCCGCATCTAAAGCCCATCTCTGCCCCTAGGAGCACTAATCTGCGCATTATCCTTCTGTTATTGTTCCAGATACACTGTGAATGAGGGACATTGACACAGTCTGAAGGCTTTCAGCACATTTTTTCAAAAATCCAGGGGGTTGAATGTGAATACACTCTGTGTTTAAGTATTATGGGGGGCCCTCCTTCTTCTCACCCCTGAAACACCGTCTGAATTTAGACGTCTGAAGGCAAAAGTTGTTTTAGCTGTCACAGTTGAAGTTGGATTAAAAAACCTCCTATTGATATCTATTCAAACATGGATAACGGTACACACTTTTGGTCAGAATCTCCACAAAGACATTCATGGTGTTGCACTCGGTTTTCGCATGAAAAAGTGCCTGAAGTAATTAGGTGAAAAATAAATAAAAAAGAGTGTGATACATAAAATCCTGCCTACTACTACTACTACTACTCAAATCCACACAACCAAACAACTGATGCATGAAGTGAGCGTGATTGTCGAACTGTCAGTTTTCGAAGTTTACATAACCTGTCAGATGCAAACCCTGTAAAGATTTTCAGACGCTGTTTGACCATCCAACCAGCACTTTGGTCATAGCATACTGACATCTTAAATGTCTCACAGTGATACCTGCAGGAACTACATTGCCACACAACGCCCAACTGTATCTGATGTTTGAGCGATGGCTAGTTTAAGAAATCCTGCAAACACATGCATTGAGTCGCACTCGCTACACACACACACACACACACACACAC
>NC_045742.1:12490438-12493183 GCF_008692095.1 Etheostoma spectabile
ACACACACACACACACACACACATACACTGCAATGTAAGATGGTAAAATATTTGTATCTCGGCTCACACAACTCTGCTGTTGCTCTCACAGGGTGGCTCAGGCTGTCATAACCCAGGTTCCATAATGAGACAATTTAGATGTCTCCTGCCATAGCAAGCTGTCAGCCACTGCTCTGCACTGGGGTTTGAAGGGAGAACATCTTGTGATTCTCATGACAAATCTCAACCCGTCCAATCTGGCTACAGGATAGAAAAGTGTAATGAAAGCTGCTAAAAATAAGCCGAGCCCCAGTGATAACACTGGCAGTATAGATTAACTCTTGCAGCCTGCAGGGAAAGCATCTGGGTGTGACAGATATGACAGACAGCAACAGCTAGATTTGGATCTCTACCCATCTGTAGGGGAACTAATATAGATTCATTGTGGCAGCATCTGTTGCATCTGGATAAAACCTTTTGATTGTGTCCATGACAGGTTTATCATTGGTTAATGCATATTTCATCTCTATAAACAAAGATATCTACGCTATCTTATTGCTCTAAAATTGGATCCGTTCTCTATAGTATCCCTTTCGAGCTTTTCCCACGAGAGATTCCCATGTTTATGTTCAGCTGGTATAACAGTAAAATGGTAGGATAACATATGTCTTACAACAATAAGCTTCTTATCTCTACTTCTGATGATCTTGAAGCCCTGAGTTTGCCCTCTTTCTTTTAGATCTCAACACTTCCTCCCCCACTTGGTAATTCCCTAATTAAAGTTTAATAAAGAGGGAATTTCAGGAATGCCTGGTTACTGCTATTGCTGCCGCCTCCTTAAATAGAAGAGGGTAGAAAAGGAGAGGTAGAAGTGCTCAAGCAGAGGAAGAGAATAGTTGACAGTGTCACAAACTGGCCAGTCTCCAGACTAATGATGAATAGCTGGTTGGCTGCTCCCTAATTCCACGCCCTAGTTTCAACACCACCTCCTAAGGTGATATCTGTTATGTTGTGTTTTTCAAATGGCCAGCTCTCCGTCTTGTTATTGGCCAGCGGAAAGTGCAATACTGACAGCTTATCCCTGTTGATGCTGCAAAGAGTCCATCAGTGGAGCCTGGAGAGATATACATCTTCCAGCAGCTGTCCATCCAGTCAGAGAAGAGAAATGGCTGTCCTCTGGTTTAATGCCAAGTTCATCAACTGCCCTCATGGCTGGCAAGAGCAATCTGTATATCACAGCACGGTGTGTCAATGCTGGAACCCAGGGAGCATGGCAAATGGGTCAGAGCTGCTTATTAATAGTTGTAAAGCTGATTTGTGTGTATCGACTGCCAAAATGACCACATAACAATTGTTTGCAAATGTAAATGCAGCCACAGCGTAATGGTTTTTCTGCTATTATGACACAAGGGATTAAACTATATCAGCCTGTGAGTCTTACTGTAGCAACAAGTAAACACAAGTAGAAACTGTTGCATCAAATGTAAACATGCACAGTCAAGCATGGTCATCCACATTTAATCCTTGCTGTGTTTAATTTTCTCTGTGTCACCGCAAATTGATTTTCCTGTTCTCTTGAACCTTATCTGTTTGTTTCCTCGTCTTGCTCATCACTCACAGTCACACTGATTATGGTTGGCTTAGCATCTCAAAAACATTTAATCTCTCTGTTTCTTTACTGTCCCTACATCATTTATCTGACACCTCTGTGTCGTAAATCTTGCTTACTGCAGTTTGTAAAGATGTATCTTGACGTGTGAACAAACAAACAAAGCTGGGAGGATGGAAACGGATTGGTACTGAAATCAGACAAGTTAACCCCATGTGCCCACAGTGAGATTCTATTCTAATCTATTCCTAATATATTACTAATGATATTTCGGCATTAAAAAAATATCATAAATGTTTCAAGCTGGATACGTAGTTTCTGTCACAAGGGACTGAGATGTTTTTAGACTTTCTAGCGGCATAGTTCTACAGATGGTTGGTCAGTTTCCAACTTTGGTTCAGACTGGTATATCTCAACAGCTATTGTATTGATTGACATGAAATTGTGTACAGGCATTCATGTTCCCCAAAAGATAAATATTACTGACTTTGGTGATCCCCTAACTTGTTCTCTATCACCTCCACCTCATTTCCCTTTTGTTGTGAATGGACTATTGAATGGATTACAATGACATATAGCACACACCTTAATGCTCCTGTCAGGATGACTTCTAATAATTTTGGTGATTCCTTAACATTTTGTATAGCTCCATTATCAGGTCACAAATATAATTTGTCCAATGCTTTATGAACTAATACCTGCTAAGATAATAATATTACCATCAGCCTCAGCTGTACTTTGTGTTCAGTGCTGATTAGGAAATGTAAGCATGCTATACAAAGATGGTGACCGCGATGAACATTATACCTGGTAAACATCTGCATGTTTGCATTGTCCTTGTGATCTTATTAGCAAGCTGATCTTAGCATTTATCTCAGAGCATCGCTGTAGACTCTTCTATCTGAACTCCATATTAGCATTATGATTAGACTAAATCTGACTTCTGTATCTTTGAGAGTTACATGTCATATTCACATACCATAAACACTATATTAAAGCATTCCTTAAAAACATTTTCCAATGTAATGGTGGATTGGGTTTCTATTGCAAAAACAAATCAAGGACTTGCACAGTAAGCTAATATAAAGATAACAGCAATTATGTGTGTCTATATGGGAAGTAGTTTTAGCTTATTGTGTGTGTGTGTGTGTGTGTGT
>NC_045742.1:12493193-12501288 GCF_008692095.1 Etheostoma spectabile
GTGTGTGTGTGTGTGTGTGTGTTTGTGTGCAATCCTTATGGGTAACAGAGCAATATTTGTGTTAGTAGAAGACAGTAAGAATAAATACCCTGGTGTGTGTAGCCATGGTTATTACCATGACGTTAGAGGATCAGGCCTGCTGTTTCCATCGTGTGCCTCCCTCCTTCATTCACTAAAAGTAGCTTTAGCAAATGAATCCCTCTATAGCATACCATTACCACAGACATACTAACCCACACAGCCAGACAGAGACATGTCATGGGCAGAGATGCTTCCCACTGCATAAGCACATTAGGGGATAAGGATTATTTAGCCATGAATGAGATGTGTCAATTGTGCCAGATACAAGCCAAACATTCTTTTAACCTGGAATAAGCCCCAGCACTGTTACAGCATCCTACTGGGGATTTGCTTGCTGCCTGATAGCATCCCCACACATTCATCCTGCACATATGGAATGGTGCCTAACTAAGGAGGCAGTCCCTTGTTGTTCAGCTTTCACAATCCCACATTTAGTGTCGGAAATGCTGCTTATCGCATGCCTACAAGTAATCTGGGCCTTGGCAGAAACTGGTACCAATTGCTTGCCGATTTTCAGACCACGTTACCATGGCAGCCACCATGAAAGGCGCTCAGTTTGGAGCAAAAAGAAGGAAATAGTCAGCTGAAATTGACCTGGCTTTCAATTTACAGATTTCACTGCACGCAGAATTCCTGATCAACCCCCTGACTGGGGCTGTGATGTTTTTAACCTCCTCTGTGGGCCACCACACTTGGCCTCTGAGTGTTGCTCTCAGGGTGGGGGTGGGGGTGGGGTGTTTTGGTCGTGAGCACTTTCTTTTATTTCTGTCGGGACCTGTTTGATATGCAGCATTGTTGTATTGTGATAATGCTAGGCTTGTGGCTGAGTTGAAAGCTGGCTTTGTCTATACAAACTCCAGTGAGGAAACCAAAGTGCATGAAAAGTTGTTGCCATTGCTGCAGCTTTTAAACTTAACCCCTTGTCCACCCTGCTCTGAAAGCAACCTCCACACTCTTACTAAAGGTTGAGAACAAATTGAAAACAAACTGTGCAGCCCTCTAGTTTCTGGCTTTCTGCAGATGTCTCTTTGAGTCAGGCAGCCGCCTGTGATGTGTGGTGCTATATGCTCCTGAATTAGAGAGTGTATGAAATGATGAGGTGTGAGACTGCATACTCTGCTATGATCAGAGTGCTGTGAGTTCAAAGGTTCGGTAGCAGCATTGAGCTAGCTAATGAAGCCACTGACTCCCCTTACCACTTGACTGCCTGTTGGTTTATACACAATCCCTCTCCAGTTGAAGGGGTGAATTTGTGGCTATAGGTTACTGCGGGTTGGAGCCTACTGAACATGAGCAGTCAGAGAAGACAAACATAGAATAGATCAGAGGGGAGATTACTTGTCATAATTTTCCTTGAAAAGTGTCCAGACTGAGGTAAGAAGCAGGGAGACGCTGGTGTGGCTGTTTCCATACAGCAGGTTAAACCTTTTGCGCATGGCAGGTACAGTAGGCAGGTAAGGCTACCAACAGTTGCTGTAATCTCCCGAGATTGCATGTCAAGGGCAAAGGGATCCTCCAACCATTCGTTTCCATGGGCACACTAATCAGATGGGAAACACAGCCCCCTCCCTCTCCTGTATCATCACTACCCCCATGCTGTGAACCTGCGTGCCTTCTCCCATTTTTAATGTGGGAGAAAATGAGGGACAGAAAGAGGGAGAAAAACGTCACTGCGCAGGGTTCACTCACTGCAGCTTTTAATGCCCGAGGGGACCATCGCGTCTCCCCATAGCATATTCAGTGCTATTGAAGGAAAATAGCAGCGACATTGCATCAGACTGTTACCTCTCAACCAAACTAAATAATGCAAAATAATGGCTCTGACGCTTAAAGCTTAACTGGAAAGATTTATTACACTCAAGGTATCACTTTTTAAAATATTGATATATATCACAATATGGCACTTATATGCTAAATAACTAAATTGATGTTTGATGCATTAGGCTGTGTTCCATTGTTATGCATTGCATCAGACAAAACTTTTCAAATATGTAAAAAACAAAACCCAGGTAACTAGTTGTCTCAGTTTATCATACCATTTTTCTTGGATGAACTTATTAACGTTGATAGTATTAGTTTCTAAAACTATATCACAAGTGGACCCCATGAACACGATACCTCTGTAATTGATGAATTACGGGCCTCCCTAATCTATAAGTAAGCAAGTGAATGAGTTAAAACTTAAAAGCTTTGTAGCACAAAACAACAATTCTTCATAAATATTTGTGTATATAAAAGTGGGACTTGTTTAAAATTGCCAGTAATTTAGTTTGGATGGTAGGCTTGTTTTGCTTTAACTTGTAGCACGATTAGATTATGTCTAATGAAAAGTGTCTGCTAAAACAGTTTTATTATTCATATACTGAGAGTGTGTAGGAAAGAAGAACCTTTTGCTGAATGTAATGCAATGAAACATGTCACACGTATTTAGTGAAGAAATAAAATTCATGAGGATTTTTACTGACAGGTTCTGCTGAGGGTGAGCTAAAGTTTACTGTTTATTTGCCCTCTGTTCACAAGGTTATCATCAGCTGTTAGTATGAACTGTTTGCCTGATATGGATTCATGTTTATGAATTCCATATATAGTTTTGCTTTTCTGTTTTCACAAACATCTGTTTATGTTCAAGGGGCCTTGTCAGGGCGGCCTCTCCTGAACAGTGGGACACAGCAAGGGGCCTTGTCTTGATCCAGGAAACAGTCAGTGGGGAGATCCATTTGTCAGGGGCAGATCATTTGATTGACCAACATTTAACCACAGACCTGTATATGTAAAATAGTCTCCCAGGGAAAGTAAGGTGTATGATCAAAGACAGAGCGATTGTGATGAATAATGCATGATTTCATAAATGAATGATTTTTGTGTTGTCACAGAAGGACCCCAGTTCTGTGGAAGATGGAAGAGATCTTACATTTTCAATTACATTTCGTACATGAGGTGCCTGACAGTTTGAAACCAAGTTTGAGGTGCACCACAACATCCTATAATTCTCTGAGAATAAAGTAACGTTGTTCACATCCTGTTGCCTAAGGCTTGAAGTTTATTCAGATCCCGGTGGGGGTGTCACTAAACGAACTGAAAATCAACGAACTCCCTCTACACCATCCATAGCCCCAATTCACACTGCCGTCTTCACAGCAATGACATCTTTTGTCTGACTTAGACCTGCCTAACAGCAGCCAGCTGTGCAGCACTTTCAGCCATACATTATATGAAATCTCTCTGATCCATGATGGTGCCTATAGAGGTTTGACATTAATGGTGTCAATACCCTTAACCATATTTTTTTGATTCTCCAAAGTAATTCTCTTCTACTCCTACATAATGTTTTAGTTGCTGTAAGTAGGAATTTCTACCACAAATGACATCTCTAAAGCAATACCCATTAGTCATATATTTCCATTCTGGGTGTCTACAAATTGAGCATGAAAGTAATTAAAGCACCTGCATTCCTAAAGACCACAATATGTATTCCGTGGTCTGGCAGCCCGTTAATAAAAATGTCCACTT
The DNA here is from genome assembly GCF_008692095.1 of Etheostoma spectabile. Lineage (NCBI taxonomy): Eukaryota > Metazoa > Chordata > Actinopteri > Perciformes > Percidae > Etheostoma > Etheostoma spectabile. The sequence goes on from NC_045742.1 coordinate 12,496,785, forward strand.
AGATCTTGATCAGGAATATGATCTACTGCTATAAATGTAACACTTAATGTTCAAAAAGAGAGTCATAAATCACTTTAACATTGGTGGAAAACAGCAGTTTTTTGAAATATCTGGCTCTAATTAAGTTGTAAGGAGCGCCCCGGGCCTGAGGATAAGGTCTGGTGATCACATGAGGTCTGGTTAACACAGGACCCCTTGCCCCCACCACCCCTTGCCCAAACCTTCAGGTTGTGGCCTCAAAACTCAAAAAGGGGTCTGGACTGCAACAGACTTGTATATAAAAATTCAGACTTTTTTATTTACAGCCAAGGAGTGTCATTCCACACATGAATTAGTAAAGACGGACTTGATCACCAGCTGTGAGTTCTTAGATGTAGCCGTGACTTCCTCCTCCATGGGAAGCTTACACAACCTCTCCGCTCCCAGATAGCCTCTCTTCCTGTCAGCCCTTTTATTTTTCTGTCCCTTGGCCCGTCTTTTACTCCGCCTTTTACTTTTTTTTTTCCTGTTCACTGCATTTGCTCTCAAGGGAAGATCTAAGTGAGTAGATTTATTCATTCAAAGGGTTCTGAATTACATTACAGCAGCCCAGCAGTCACATATGCCAAAGTCTTCAACAGCTGAGCTCTCTGGGGAGTGTTAGCCCAAAGGTTAGCCTTATATCCCTACCAAATGAGTTATGATTTTTCACTAAATCTCTTCCTCAACTCCCACTCACTCCAGAGCAATTGTGAGTGCCATTCACCAATCTCATGTTGGGTGATATAATACAGATGTGTGATTTATCACTGGGAGCTTTTGAAGTAAAATCTTTGAAACGTATGTACAACCTTATGAACCATAACCCCAAAAATCTTCTCGCTGTATATATAGTTATTATAATTATAAAAATATTAAGAACAATGAATATTGATCCAGAAATTGTTAATAAAGTAACCACACGTGAATGTTTGTTTTGGGCTAAAAACTAGGTGATATCGTCGCTGTTAGAAAAGTCCCGATATAATTCTCCCTTGGCTAAACAATAGCTACCAAAGTATGTGCGTAGTTGCTGTTGCCCCCATGAGGAATTCTAATTAATCACAAGAAAACTGTTGGCGCGTCCACATGATACAAGCATTTTGTGACGTGTTCGTGCGTGCATGAGTGTATGCGTTCGTGCGTGTGTGTGTGTTGTCTGCAGCAGATAAACTACACTGACGCTGCAGGCTGCTGGCTGCTGGCTCTATTTCCACGTAATGCTGCATGAAGAGGAAATACGGGTTCCTCATGAAACGGATTTCATCTGACCCTCTGTGTTTGTGTGTGACATAAACCCAGCTGGTGCACACAAGCTCCTGTGTCTTAAAAAAAGGGGGAAAGGCTCTGTGATTCTCCATAATCCCATAATAACCTTTCCACCGCTCCCCCTTTGACACAAATGTTTGCCCACTGTTTTTATGTTATGCCTGGACATCTGGAAAAGTTTAGCTGCTTTTGTTCTCTCTACAACCACCATAATCACGTCTGCAGGCACAATCACCTTCTTTACATTAGCTTCCTGGTTACGGTCAGTTTAGATCTATATATGTTGTTAACAAAATAATCACACCTAGTTCGGCGGCGTTTTATGCTTCTAGGTGCTTTAATAAGTGACTGCATGTATTGTAGCCCTCGTCTTTTTGGCTGTACCTGACCCTTAACACTTAGTTGAGCATGTAAGCGAGGCGGGCTACGGTACAGTATGCATGCATGATGGTGCCACAGAGCAGCTAGCCCCAACAATACATCAAAGTTTAATACGGAATAATGGCATTGCTGACAGCTCTCATAAAATCCCCCCCTTCCAAAGCAGACGATTTCTCTGCCAGATAAAAGCTCTGATCCGGGCCGTGTGCCCCGCTCACACTCAGAACTGGCTTACCTGTTCAATCCACAATTACACACTGTCTGTGTGTGTATGTGTGTGTGTGTGTGTGTGTGTGTGTACACGGTATGTGCGTGTGTACAGTATGTGCATGTCTGAGCCAGCTGCTATTGTTTTTATCCTGTGCATCCCTAGGTGAAGATTGGGAAGGTGTTTCCATGACGGAGAAAAATTAGGCCTTGATATCTTTTAAGAAGCTGTGACAGACACAAGAATGTCTTGAGACTGTTACCAGTCTTAAGAGTTACACAGGGAGCATGAGTGATCGGCCTTGGGATGAATTATGGATACCACATGTCTAAAGCTGGAGCCCACTCTTCAGCCAGAGTGCTTTTCAAGGATGGGTAATTGAAGTGCGCTGCTAAAGGATGCTAATATTACATAGAGAAGGCCATAGCAGCTCTTTTAGTGTACTGAATGAAAATTGTAAGTAGCATTGGATTATTAAGTTGAATTGCCTGTTGCACTAGGATTTCTTGCTAATATGCAAATACATCCATAAATACAAGACTCATGCACACTTCCCCACCCTATGTCAGATTCAGTTCTATATTCATTGCTTCCTGCAAGTGCACACACATTGTCACTGTCTCACGCTATGTGCATCCTCTTTCTACTTTCTCAGAGACACACATATCCACACACAGATGCCTTAAAGAGAGAAAGCCCACTGAACTGGAAAAGCATTTGTTTCAAGATGAAAGGCTTCACACCCACTGCCTACATGCAGAGCCTCTTCCGACACCTTCCCGCGACAGCGCATACTGTAGCAGAGGCTTGTGCTATGCAGACACACGCCAGCTAGCATCCCTCCCCACACCCATCAACGCTGCAACACACTTTCATCCCCTCCTCTCTTTCACTCCCTTTCTCTCTCTACCTCTATGTCAATGGAGCTCTGATACTACAGTAGCAGCCAGGGAACAGAGAGGCACATAAGCGGCATGATTTGAACGTTGAGAAGGATAAGCTCCCATGAAAGCTCGAGGCACAGCAGCCTTGTTTTCCACGTCGCTGGTGTAGCACAGTGGGTTCTCAGGCGTGGAACATGCTTAGCCACACGCAGGGCGTGAAAAACGACACTGGCCATGATGCTAGATAATTGCTTCCCATTTACTCATGTGCTGAGAGCCTTAGACAAAAATAGCATGTCGCTGTAACGAATGTGCTGGGAAGCATGTGAACTGTGAGTGCTCTGGCCGTGGATCGATATACAGAGTGGACAGCATCTACCAAGCATAAAGTCTACACTGCATCTTACAACCACAGTCTATACAGCGCCTAGTTGCCTATTGCCTACACAGCATTGTGCATTATATATACCTAGGCCTATATCTTCCAAGATGTAGTGTATTCAACATCTTATCATCATAGTCTATGCTACATTATCTTTAGCTCATTTATTGTACAGCATCTTCTACATTTACTAAATATAAACACAGTGTGTCTGTGTGTCTTCTAAGCCACTTTAGTTAGTAGGTAGGTGATAATCCCAAGAATGATCCAGACATTTACACAGGCCTAACTGTTGTTTTTTCACACCACAATGTTACCTGCATCACATCTGCAGCTGACCATCGGTCTCCAAACTGAACTCCCAAGCTACATTTCTCAGAACCTATTTACTCCCATGTGCCATCAGAGAGAATATGCCCTTCCGCTGTATAATTGTCCCAAGTCAATGCTTTTCTTCCAAATTAGACATTTTAGATTAACACTGGAATTAGTATCTAGTCCAACAATGGCTCCAGAGACGAAGAAGTCCTTTATGGAAATTTACTGTGACAAGGCAGGAGACAATCCATGCATCTGGAATCTGTGTTCCCCCCATCGATGTGTACAACAATTGTAGTCCTCATTATCATCACCACAGGAGGCACGCAAACATATATTGGTGCTGTGTTACCCTGCTGCACAATCACCGTCATGTAATAATCATATAGCACTTGGGTCAGATGAAATACATCAAGCCATAAATTAGTTAGATTTGCTCCAGCTTACAGAACATGTGCCATGCATATCTTACATTTCATAACAGCCCCAACAATCACCCATACATCCAGCATTATCTATCACTCAGGCATAGCTCCACACAAGACTGTCCATCAACAAAAATATTTTATCTCCAAGTCTTATAAGCTTACATCAAGGTGAGGCAGGGATACAAATGATCAATCTTAGCTAGAAACCACATTCAAGTTTATCATAAAATCCATGGCTGTACAATAGCAGACAGTATAACCACTGCACTGCAGTACTGTATACAGCCAGGTGCTGATATTCCTGCCTTTTAGAGCCCACACAAGGCTAACCATGCTGAGTAACTGATCAACTACAGATCCCTGCGAGAGCACAAGGCAAACAGAGAGAGAAATAGAAAGCAGAGAGAGACGACCGGCGACGAGGCTGGCCGCTCCTGTACTCACCAGCACTGGCAGAACACAGCAGAGACACCAAGAGCACAATCACCAGCGTCAGGATCTTCACATTCATTTCTGCACTCCCCTCTGGCTCTCCGCTAGTCACTCGCTGATATACTGTAGTGGTGTGTGTGTATGTGTGTGTGTGTGTGTGTGTGTGTGTGTGTGCGTGTGTGTG
>NC_045742.1:12501298-12504464 GCF_008692095.1 Etheostoma spectabile
GTGTGTGTGTGTGTGTGTGTGTGTGTGGATGGGAGGGAGAGAGAGGGGGAGAGAGCAGCTGAGCGAGCAAGAAAGAGAGAGAGAGAGTGTTTGCTCCCCTGTGTGTGTGTGTGTATGTGTGTGTGTGTGTGTCAATTTGTGGGAATATGTGTGTGTGTGTGTGTGTGGTGGCTCCCTGACTGTGCCTGTGTATTTGTCTAAATGCGTATTTGTATCAGTGTGTGACAGCGCCACTCCAAGACTGAAGGCACGTCTTGATCTGAGCTCTCCCACGGTGTGTGTGTTTTTTCTTCTTTTCTTCTGTCAGAAAAAAGGAGCATGAGCCAAGTTCAGTGGTGCTGTGAATGTGTTGGAAGTTAGCTTGCAGGTCTGTTGGCGTGTGTTTCTCTCTGTGTGTCTGTGAGTCTAGTTGGTCATGTGGCTTATGTATCATTGACTGTGGGTCAAGGAAAAGCCCCCCTAACCCCACCATCACCCTCCCTCTCCACCCCTTTTCCACAAACATGCAAGTGCACGCGGCTGAGGAACGAGAGCGGTTGCAAAGGGAGGGAGGAAAAGGGGGGAGATGGGAGGTGAAGGGTGGGGGTGTATGCAGGTTTATGATAATACCCAAACAGATGCTCTTGTTGAAAACTCTTTGAATTGCAAACAGGGCAGCCTGCCAGGAATCCAGGAATCAAAATACCATCTTATTAGGGGAAGTAGATGAAAGAAGGGAAGGTGTGAGATGAGGTTCATGCTTTCCTGCTTTTGTATCTACGCCAGCTGTATAGACCTTTCTACCTCACACTATTCTTTACCCTCAGTGGCACTGAAGGTATGGCTTAAATCATCTGCGCTGTTTTAAGTTAGTGTCCGTGACACTCGATGTAACCGCAGGAAAAAACTTATCAGACTCTGTCTGATCACATCACTCGTACTATTTGTTCCACTGCCCCTGAAGTCATTTGTTTTATTTTGTTACACAGATTATATTCTTTCCACGAACAAAAGCCGCAAGAAAACCACCACCCTGCAATAGCTATAAAATGAATCCATTTTTTTTTCAAAATTTGTTTATCATACAATCAACAGGAAAGGTTGCATTGCTTGCTGTGAATTGTGAGAACTTTAAGCAGGCAGCAGAAGTACAACAAGTTTTCTTATCACAATTATCCACAGAGCCACATCAATGCAACAAGTTTCTACATCCCCTCTTGAGAAGACAATCATATGGGAAGGACCATCAATTTTTGGATGTTTTGAACTATGTATACAGAATATATAAAAGAAACATTGAACTCCACCCAGTTACAGCATTTTATACACCACCCCCTGGTCTGGTCCAACAACCCTCAGAAATCTAATCACCACAATGTTAAAATACTTGAAAATAACTAACCTATCAAGTGAAGAATCTTAAACATAGATATTTTATATAATATTGTTGGTATGGCTTCAGTTCACTTTAGGCTCATAGATCTGAGCCCCCAAAGGGCTGAAGTGACACATGATGGATGGACCGCCTCTGGTCACAGCCTTCAGACACAAACCCCCCACCATAGTCTTCCACACAACCCCTTTTCTATGTGTTGTCACTAAACAGTCACTTTAGTAGTGTAGACCTGAGAAGAGGGGCCCTGTGACCCTCGGCTCTGCAGCTCCGGCTTCACACAGCCCGCCCTTTGTCTCCCTAAGGCCCCAGGTCCCAGAGGGCAACATGTCTGTGCCACCCACTTGAGATCCTACAACAAGAGCACCTTCCATTTTTACATACAGCACTTCAAGCCTTCACTTCATGTGAAGCAATCCTCTCACCTCAGGGGTGGCCAAGCCCCCGCAGGCTAAAGATGCTTATCCAAGCCGGTCCTTTTTTTAGCCGAAAGATAATTTGCCCAAGTGACTTTAAAAAAATCAGTTTACAGCATTTTCTCTAAGGTACTCACTGATCACTGACAGAAAGCATGACTGATTCTTTCCAATTGTACATAATAAGAGATAGTGGGGATTAAAGCGTCATTACCAGCCCACTTAGTAGTTAGGAGTAATTCAGAATTCAATTTAATCCCACATTCAAGGATAATTTCAAAGCAATGTGGGAGAACTGCCTGCAGAGTTATTTCAAATTAACAGTTAATGTGGGCATTAAGCTGAAACTGAGGCCAATATCCAGAATGTGTTGAGCAGGTGCTACCCATGATACGATAATTTATGGCTGTGGATTTACTAGTCATTAAATTGTCCTATGTATATGGATTAGAATGTATGAGACATTGTAAAGTTGGCAATAAGGGCTCAAACATTTGCACTCTATTAGCTTTAATTGGCTTAGCTTAAAGCAAAGCCTGCAATGAAAATGTAACAGATGGTGTTTCCTCAGAGTGTATAGGTGGACTTTGTGCCATGACATGAGTGTAAGCCAGTGGAGGATTGTCTTTTTACGTCCAGGGATGTGGAGCGAGACCTGGCAACATGACACAGTCAGAGGGCGTCAACACAGCCATGTGTGCCTCAACACAGGAAACACTTGGCTGTTTACAGGAAGTGTTCGATGAAGGAATCCGGTGTATGTCTGGATTCGGTCACTGATGACGACTTTTCCTGATTCCTGAGTTTTTAATAACAGGCAGACATTCCACAGATAAGGGTAACACAGATGATTGAAAAGGTATCTTTGCATTTCCTCTGAGTTTTCTTTTCAAATATTAGACGGAACAGCAGGAACTGTCAACAGGTGGCCTCTCAGCTGTGGATAAATAAGTCCCTCGATCTCAGAAAAGATTAGCAGCTTTATTTACTGTATTCACAATTAATGTGTTTCCTGTTTATCTTCCGCTTGTATATAAAGCTTCTGATTTCCGAAATGCTAATAGAGCGTGCAGATGTTTGTTGGTTTGTTTTGTTGGTTTGATGATTGAATGAACAGTGGCAAGCTGCCCGTGCTGTTATCGTTGTGCAAACGTGAACTCTACGTTTCCACGTCCGCTTCTATCAGATACAGTGCACCTTTATTAAAATGGAAAGCAAATCAAACCTCCATCAAGATAAGAGTCACAGTTAGCAGCTTGAGTGAATGCAGAATGTCAATGTGAGATCAGGTCGTGGTTACTAATTAGCTTCTCCAGAGAGATCAGCAATGAGAGAAGAGAGTGTGACATCTTCATTAGGGCTTTTCAAAGTCTTTTTT
>NC_045742.1:12504474-12531778 GCF_008692095.1 Etheostoma spectabile
TTTTTAAGATGTGAGAGAATGTGAACTGTGGTTTGCTCGTCTGAAGATTTAAACAAATGTGATTCTCCCCTCAGGCGGCCTGTGCTTCGTATCATGAAATGTCAAGAATCAGAGGCTTGGTGGATTAACTTATCTGCCTTTAATTGTGACATTATCGGCAGCACTGCAAATTCAGCTGAGGAATGTTTTGAGCTCGCCAAAGCCCTCAGGAAGATAGGGCAGCAACTGCCAACTTGTGGTTCTCTTTCGATCATATTGCCTCAGAGCAACCACACACATACACACATTTTCTGTAATTTCATACTTGCATGAATAGAGTTCCTAGTAATCATTAAAAGACTATAAATAACTGCTGTTGCCCTGAAAAGCAGCAATTAACAATTATCTTGTAACAGTTTCTGTAAAACACTTTTTTTCCTTGCAGATAATGTAGTGAATTATTAAGTTGCTTTCTTTTTGGGAAGAAATTATGACAGACAGGAGGTCTGCTTATCCCTAAATTTGAACACCAGCTGGAGTTTATCTCCTCTAATGTTGAACAGGCTCTGAACTCAGTCATGAACTGAGAATAATCACAAACCCTTGACATCAGAGGGCTGCAAGTCCAGAGAGGAAAGCAATTTACACAACAGTAAATATATAAATACAAATTAACTTCTCATCTTCCTCCACTTCTCCTTTCTACTTGGACAGATTCATCCTCAGTCATGTAAATTGAAATCCAAAATAATCAAAAAGAAATTTCCATAGCTGCTCTTTCCCTGAATTGACCAGACAAATCACGCCCAGGGACCGTATGCTGTGGTGTTGCGTGACTCTCAGACAGTTGTCTATATAATTAGTCCAGTATGGCTCATCAGTCTTTGGAAACAAAGCGGCCCGCAGATCGGAGAAAGATGCATTGTGAGATGACAATTCACTGTAACCGCCTAGATAAAAAAGTAACTTTTTATATCCAGGGAGCTCTTTTCACCGGCAGTTTTATTAATCACAATATCCCTGTCAGGTGACTTCTCATCTTAGAGGATTTGCAGACATAGGGGGCAGATTTTTATCCTGTGATGTTGCACCTGCAGAATGTACATTTAAAAAAATAAATAAAAAATATATTCATATCTCAGAGTAGTTTTCCAAATCATGAAACCGTCTCGTATTATACCGTACATTTGTCACTCTAGTTTGCAGCAAGGGCAGGATCAGACTCTAAGACCATGTACAAAACACGCTTTGCACCCTCATAAGCCTGTCAAACCTAGATTCTCCAAAGATATAGTAAAACAACAAATAAGGGAAGTCTTTTGAATCTGCACTCTCCGCCATCTAATCAGTAATGAAAATCTACTGAGGGTTTTTCTCCAGGTGGCAGGTGATACCAGCCCTGCTTCTGACGTCCCCTTGGAGCTCTCTGTCCCACTGATAGTGTTTAATGTCTCTTCAATACTCAGAAACCTTCTTAAGTTTGACTTCCCACCTTTAACTTTGCCGCACTCGTTGATGTGGATTGGTATGTGCTACAGATAGAGGTGAATTGGTAGAGGCATGCCAGCATTTCACATGCTTCAATGCACTTAAAAATCCCAATCTCCTGGTCGCAGAGTGTACTATTCTTCAGGAGTGTTTTTTACCTCAGTATGCAGAAGATATGACAATCATTCACCCTTCCGTTATTATAACTCAACTCAGAAATCAACAGTCAAAACAAGCTTAATGGAGGAGGTGTTGTATCCAAACTGGGTAACTGCTCTCTTTACCTGTAATATTGTTGCAGTTATCAGACGTTTAATCTGTCTGAACAGTGGCATGTAGTTTGGAAATGGCTGATTTGTTTCTTATGGATGCAGTTGTTTTTTTTAAGAGCTAGGGGCTGAGCATGCCGCGGCTTGGCCTGGCTGACAGACAGTGAGACAGAGAAATGTGACTTCACAGATGAAAGATAAGGAAATGTTGTCTGTGGGAGAAGACAGACTCAAAAAAACAGACACAAGGTGTGTTTAAAAGCTCACAAAGCTGTGCTGGGAAGGGAAAGAGCTGAAGATCAATGTCTGCCGGAAACCAGCTCACTGTATCTTTCACTAAATTCATAATATTTTTTTCCGCCTTGATACAAGTAGTGAGATGTTTTAAGATACAAGAGAAGTGCACTTTTAAAAACAGGTTTGCATTTGTTATAAAAACACGATTTTCTTTACCTGTAACAGAAGAACTTAAACTCTTAAACCCCTTTGCTATAGAAGTAGGTTTTCATTTGTGCACTGAACTGTTTAATTTTTCCTCGTAACTATTCAATGTGTGTATGTCGACACATTCCTTAGAACACAATAAAACAAATCTCTCTACAACTTCCCCCCTATAGAGAACATGATCTGATTTATTTTTGGAGCACAATGTTGCATAGCTTTGCATATTAGTGGAGAAAATATGATCTTCTTGAAAGGTAGGGGAAATTATATATTTTGTTATTGGCAACAAATCTTGTGAAAAGACCAAAATCAGCAGTGTATTAGATCAGAAGCTTTCCAACATCCCTAGCTAGCTGTGTCTGGCTCTCAGCCCCCAACAATATTAGATGTATTTTCTTGAAGAAGTAAATCTTTAAAAAAAAGTCTCAATTATATCCTTTTTTCAGGCTCAGTACATTCATAACAAACAGCTCTGTACTGTGGTTTTAGTAAATGTTTCACAAATATAAGTAAATGTGCATTTTTGGGGGACTATTTTCAGTGGTGGATCAATACACATTGGTGTACTAGTGAGTATTTCCTGCTGTGGATGTAGGATTGATTCAAAAATAAACAACAGCGCCCATGGTCATTGTAATGAAGAAACCAAATGCAACTGTGTTGCTCATTGATGTGTTATCTAAAGTGTTTGGACTATGGCGATCTATATCAGTCTTTGTCTATACAGGACATAGTCTTTACAGAAGATCAATTCAGTGTTGGTTTTAGTCTTTTAATAAGATTGGTTTACTATAATAAAATATAGAACATCACCAGACCTCATATCTGGTCACATCAGCATTTAGCCACAAGATCAGTTCATTCCAATTAGGGCTGGGTAATATGGAGAAAATCAAATATCATGATATTTTTGACCAAATACCTTAATATCGATACCAAGGATATTGTATGTTGTACATTGGTGCTTTCACAAACTACTTACACAATAAGATGTATGATAAATAAAGGACATAATGACTTAAGTGGGTAAAGGCAAATAATAAAACAGAACAGTCTGGTAAGTTTAGAAAATGACATCATATTACTGTAATGCATCCTTTAAAACCAGGAAAAGACACCACTTATGCCACATTACAATATTACAATATCCAAAATCTAAAACGATGTCTAGTCTCATATCACAATATCAACATATTATTAATAAATTGCCCAGCTCTAATTCCAATGGTCTCTCCATTATTAGTGATGGCTAGCGGCGTAAAGTGAATCTGTTCACATTTTTCACATTGAGTCAAACTTTGGTAAATTTAATTTTGACCTGCAAATTCGAACAATAACAAGCCATCTTGGCAGTGCTGACCTATTAGCGAACGGAGACACAGACATAAGCGCCTCAGCAATGGAGCAAGACAATTTTCAAAAGAAGAATTTTTGGCAACTGACAAAAACAAGTACAAAATCACATATTTTTGCACCAAGAAACATGCCGTTAGGCATCCCCTGTGATCAGTGATTTCATCCAATTACTGGTTATATCTCAGGCTAATTTGCTGCCCTGCTCTCTCTCTCTCGCCCCACACAACAACAGACTAACCTAAAACAGTGTTTCCCAAACCTTTAATAGAGCATGCACCCCTTGTCCAGCATATTGTTCATCCAGTCCTGCTTTACCACAACTGGCTCAAATCAGTGCCAGTCTGAGGTCAGCACAGCAGGGTTAGGGTTAGGGTTAGCTAAGGCTGTTTCTCAGGTAGAGCAGGGTTGGATGGGATGAGAAACATTTTGGACAGGGATAGGCTACTCCAGGAGCAGTTACTATGTTAAGTAGTGCAGGTGGCTGTTTCTGGACCTAATCCAAGAGGTTAGGAGGTGTAGAAAGGCAGGAAATTTGTTTTAAACTACAATTCTTTTTCAGGGGAAGGACCCCTATATAACCTTGCCAATTATGTATCTTTCCAAGTTTGTTGTCCCATTTCAAAACAAAACCAGCCGCCCATGGACACAGATACAGAATGAATCTTAATAATAACAGATATCCTTAGAGCCGATGACTGCAGCATGTTGACAAGGGAATATATAATGAATGCATTAAACATCATTACATAGTCTAAAACATTATGGTGATTATTATGGTGGAACATTAAACAGCTCGCATGTCTTTCGTTTTTACAGTGATGGATTTTTGTCATACTTACAGGCAGTGTAATGGTGTACTGCTTCTTAAGGCTGGAAGAGTTTGAAATGTCACCGCAAATAAATGGAGGAAAAACAACTTTTCTTTTTACGACTGACTTTTCCAGTTGAACGTAAGCAAGTAAAGGAAAGTGAGGGTTACTTAAAGAACAAAAAGGGGAAACTCAGTGTTTTGAAGTCACTGTTCTTTTGTGTCTTATCTATCTGTAAAATCTCTCTTTGATGTCTTGTCACCTTCCCCCATTACAAATTCTCTTTGCTCTTACCGAGAAGAAAAACTCCACAACCCTTTATTTTAAAATTCCCCTTTTTTATTTTTCCGATATGTGCAATTGAAGTAAATTATTCATGCTCGCACAGACTATAAAGTTTAAGCAGATCTGGTGACTATTTCCCCAGCTGCTATTGTTATGAACAAAAAGAGGAAAAGGGCAAGAAAAGGCAACTTCATTAATGCCACATTATATTTTATGGTGGACTTGGAACTTGAAGAACCCTGAGCATAATTTGTTTCTGTTTTATGTTAGCCACCCCAGTCCCCACCTGCCTCGGTTGGGGTAGATAAAGGGCATTTCTCGACATGAGCTTTAAGACCCATTAAAACAGGCATAAGTACCTCAATGAAATGCAGACAGAAAGCACCTGACAGTCGAGTAAAAGCTCATATTCCTTAAATGATTTTCTCTACTATGTGGTTTGCTTACTTGAAAAATAGTAGGACACAATATTTATTAGTGGCATGGAAAAATAGTTTGTAAAAGTTAAAGCGTAAGTGATGCTTTTCTGCCATTAAAGTCTACTTGACATTCAGAAAAAGAAATATGGTTGTTCCTTTGTGCTGTGACCATTTTAAAGAAGTTAAATACGACTGTGAAGAGTTTGAAAGAAGCAAAGAGACAAGAAAGACAAACAAAAATGGAAATGGAGTCAGCGAAGAATATGCTGTCCTTTGTACTTTTGGCATGTTGGCAGCACTTGATGAATGGACGTCTCTTCACAGGGAACGCCTGACCTCTTTCAGTTACGTAGCAACTAGACGTTTGGTGTTAGGAATTGTATTTCACATCATTTTTATCTGTGAATGCACACAGCAATAAATCTCAAACAGACGTGTGTTCCATTAAAGAAGAAGGATAACGTTTTCCTAACTCTTTCTCTCTTAACTCTTCGGCTTATGTTTGGGGTCAATTGAACAGTTCCTGCTATTTGGTTTCACTAACTGCCAGACATTGTTTTTCTGGCATTAGATCTGACACAGTTCAACAAATGGCGAATGCCTCAGTATAAACTCTTCCCACCAACCCACAAAACACATGTACACACACAGCCACTCTAGCATATCAACACTGTGAGGCTGGAGTCTTTCACACCACAGCCAAGCCTTTTAGTGCCGTGATGTTGACACGTAGCTACATACAATTAACACATTTTTACTGTAACAAATCACTAAAACATTTGTTGATGCTTTATTTTGAGAAGAAGGGAAGACATCTAAATGAAGTCTAAAAATGCCTCTAGCTAAAAAGCAGAATTTTTAAAATAAATCGCTGACTTTGATTCAGTTGCTTCAGGGGACCTTTGAAAATAATTATAAGAAAATGTTTTGTGGCTGTAGCTTCCCCACAGATTTGACCACGTTGGATTCCCTGTGTTCTATTATTTTATAGTGCAGTAATCATGTTCTTCACTCCAAACTGCTTCAAATTAACACTTTATAAGGAAAAGTTTGATAAATAGCAAGTATAGAAAAAAGAAACTTTAAAGTAAAGTCATATTTGGTTACTAAAAATCAGTGCACTCCCATTAGAAGCACGCTTCAAAAGTATTCCTACTTCTAAGTTGTTCATTCAGCTCTTTGATGTCATGAGTTATGAGTGTGACACTGGTGACCAAGCTGATATTCATACTTCTCCGCAATGTGGATCTCGCTGATGGCTGTTGGCATCCGTTTCTTCTGCTTCAGGTTTCAACTTTTGGAATACATTTAACATTCCTATCAAACCATTTAAGCACACTACAAACTTCAGAGATGAAACCAAAGACACCTACCTCACCACCCTGCTCACAGAAATTTGGGTCAGCAATCTGGTTGGGCAGCCCAGTATATCTAGAAAATATATCCATATTGGTTGTTTCTGCACCACACAATTTCCGCTGGTGCCAATGCTGTGAAAATGATCGGTATTGAGGCTGCGTTTGGATGGGTGTGTGTAGCACGTCCGACTTTTGTTCAGGAGATGAGAGTTTGTATGCCTTCACTGACCTGCAATGATGTCTTCTGTCCTCCTGTTCATACCGGCCAGTGAGAGGTCTCTATCGGGTGTCTTTCCAATGTAGGTGATGGGGAACAAAATCTATGGTCCTTGTTTTGTGAAAAAAATATATTACAAGGGTTATTGAATGTTAATTTGAGACTTTATTTAAACTGAATGGGTATCTTCCAAAGTCATATAGTCATTTTAGTAAAAAAACAACCTCTTTCTCTTACTATGCTCTCAACCATCACAGCTTAACAACAGATCACCGAAGCCTCATGCTAGCTTCAGATAAACTTTGGAGTAGATTTTTGCGCAGAACAAAGACTGGACACATCCTCCATTGCGTTGGACGTGCAAAACTGTTCCATAGGTTCATAGGTTTCATAGGTTTGCAGATATTTTTAATATTGATGCTCTTGTCTGGTGATAAGGTTACAGTGGGACTGACTAATGACCATGATAACATGAAATGAAAATTTGCACAATTTGTAGTCAACTTTTTTTTATATGTTCTATTCAATATGTTCAAAACAAATTGTTTAGGGTTTGGATGAGTCATGGGAAAAGCCTTGGTATAGGGTTAAAACGAGGATTTCTCATGGTTATAGCTGGGAAATAAATCCAGCTCACTAAAGTTGAGAACATGTCAGTACAGTACATCACTCTTTCACCACCTGTGTCCCGACTGTTTCTAACCAGCTTCACACAAAAAAAATTCTATTGAAATATTGTGCTTGTTCCAGAAGCAACTGCCATACCGCAACACTAGATCTTGCTTTTGAAATGTGTTGTATATTAAGTAAACAATCTGTCAACATTTCTCTTTTTAAAAGACAAACATACCAGCAACCAATTCTGATGATAAAATGATTGGAATAATTGCGATAAGATCCCACTTGGGTTTGCCCTCATTCTGTAACTCATTTCTTTTGGAGCACTGTTTGTGGCAAAGTGGTTTAGTATCTGCATGTCTGGATTTCAGCACCAGCACCGAAGCTTTCTGACAGCTCAGCCTGAACCATCAGAACTCTCCAGTGGAGATGTCGAGGTGACTGAGTTTCCTTGGGAAAACAGCGCATGATGCTCAGTGGGCCAAATGTCCAACATGGCAGCTGATCACCACTCCAACTGGTTTAATTAAGAGCAGGCAATTTGCCCTGCTTATCCAGATGTGATGTGTTTGTGATCAAATGAGTGGTCAGGCCCCTCTGTGCTTGCTCATTATCTGGACACTGAGCCTGCTCTGCGCTGTGGGAGGCTCTTCAGCTCAGATAAGACTGGTATGCTTTATGTTAGGTGTCACATACAGCTTTAGCGTGATGCTGTTTGAATTCCTTGTTTCTCTAACTTGTGGTGATGTTCATGAATAGTCAACATTTTCAGGGTACATGGTTTTGTTCTAGTTTTGAGTAATTTCTAATCAGTTAGAATTAATATTTAAGAGAAGCAGCTTTAAAGAAAGAATAAAATGCATCATCTCACTGCCTGATATAATTCAAGTGTGTAAAATAAGCTAAATGTTCTGGTTTTGCAACATGTTTTCAAGCCATACAAAGTCGTTTTTACGCTGTCTCCCCTGGCAGCAGTTGCAGTGTGCCTCTGTGGGTTGCTGGAATAGTTTGTTTGTTACACATGAAAGAAATGAGTCTGGGCTGTTTTTTGCAGATGCTTATTTACTGTGGCGCTGCTTCAGAAAAAGTCCAAGTGAGACCGCTCTCTCTGTGGTTGGCAGTTTGTAAATTAATTGATTTATTTGGCTTGGAAAGATTGCACGCATCACATATTTGGAGCAATCAAATCAGCAATTATGTGGTTTTAAATTTCATGTTTGCGCCCAGCTGTGACAAGCTCAACTGTCCTCAGAGAAGTCTAGCTGGATTTAATCTGTCTGTTGAAGAAGGCTGATTGCCTGGCATCACGACTAAAGAAAATGCAAAACAATCATTTGTTGACACGACAGAAACACATGCTGTTGCTTTTAAAATATAGTACCTAAAATCTTTCATGTATTTAATGATAAAACTCACATTTTTCATCAGTTATTTCATGAGAACTTCAACACTGTAG
Organism: Etheostoma spectabile; assembly: GCF_008692095.1. Lineage (NCBI taxonomy): Eukaryota > Metazoa > Chordata > Actinopteri > Perciformes > Percidae > Etheostoma > Etheostoma spectabile. The sequence goes on from NC_045742.1 coordinate 12,513,173, forward strand.
ATCATTGGAAAATGTCTGATACAGTACTTGGCTCTTGGCTCTTGAACTAGAGTCAAGAGTGTACACTTTGGCAAAAATCAGTGAGGAGCAAATCAACCAAATAGCAGGAGATGTAATATATTTTGTATTAGATTACATGCAGGATATGTACTGTAGATTTTCTTTGCTGTGCAACATGTCCAATATTTTCTTAAATACATTCAGACATGAAAGCTTGCTGAGAAGTGAAATTATGAAATATGATCCTTCTTTTCTGGTATGTTGTGCTGAGGCCTGGCAGTTTTTTACTATGCAGTATATATATATAAAGGTAACCTGTGTAAGTTTTGACCACTAGTGGTGCTATGGAGAAATTTGTTTGATGATCAGGTGCCCATTTTGTGTCTCATGCTACACTAGTACATGTACTCGCACAAACACATGCACTAAACTTTCCTGCTGACTGCAGAGGGCAGTAACGCAAATTTGTAGTGCGTGCAAGCCATGACGCATAAATGTTGTGGCCAAAAAGCATTTGCCTATAAACCACCAAAAGACCACTAAAGGAGACAATTGTTGACATGTTGACTATTCAAACTGAAAAAAGTCAACTCTCATGCATTGTATTATGTGTTTTCTTTTAATCGTGTACTTGGTAAGACCGGTTTCCAACTTTTGTAATACATCCATGTAATCCAGAGCAGAGTTAGCTAATGTTTTTATTAGGTAAATGAAAAAAATTTAACTCCAAGACTGGCCATTTTTCACTCAGGGGGACTATATGACATCCCTCAATTTCGAGCTATTACATGGATTGACAGCTGGTTGCAGTATTTTTTCAGGAAAGGTAGCAATGTGCCAGAAAAAAGGCGAAGAAGAAGACTTGTATTAAAGCAATGTTGGTCTCAAAATATTAAAACAACACACTTTCCAAACGTTAGGAGGAGGAAGGAAATATAGTAAGTTCAACATGTTTTTTTAGTTTCACCTGATTACCAGTTCAGGTTCCCTGTGAAGCTTTCAACCATTAGTAGTGCTATGGAGCAATGTTTGATGAGCGGGTCCCTATTTTATTTTTATCTTGTGCACATATGCATGAGGACGCACATGCATGACTGAGGTAGAGTAAAAGCTAAAGATATATTCTGTTTTGGTGATCATAGAAAATGCTTTCTAAAATGTTACAGAAGTAACATTACATTTTCATATCACATATATTAAAGAAAGTTAAGTAGAGGCTCCTGTTGTTTAATTCAAAATCTTAAAGTGCTTTAATGCTCAAGCAGGTACAACGTTGCATGCAACAGCCCAAGGGCAAACAACGATGGGGGTGGGTGGACAAAACTTTGGTGAGGGCCATCTGTGTGCTATTTAGTCCAGTCCTAGCAGTCATGGCTGCTTAATTCAAAAACTGTCAGAGTGTGTCATTAGGTGCAGCCATTTAAAAGCTTCAGATTTCATTAGCCACAGGAAGGGCCACATTACCCTCAGGATTAATGTCAGGTTTCGCGGTTCAATGCTACAGCAGTGGACTGCATTAATGTTGACCCTCTTGTTTAAATACAACCCAACTCATTAAGCATTATGTGGACCAAGAGTAGCCCTTAAATAGTCTGTGAATTATGGACATTTTGTACAAGCAACATTCTTTTTACACCTCAAAAATCGCCCACCACTTCCTGCGCAGGCTAAGATTCAATTACAGAGCACTAAATCTTAAGCTGAGGGGTGTCATTTGCCATTCCACAGCCAAATATTTTGTTTATACTCTTAGGCCGCATTGCACCCAGTGTTGTATCATCATGGCTGTGTCATAAGAAGTTGTGGTCCACAGTGTCTTGATGATGTGGGGTGGGCGGCCTGTGTTGTAGAGGTGACACTATGTTGAACATGCCAGGAACTGTTTGTCAGGAAGCCTGCGCTCACTATCTAGAGGAAGAAATAGAGAGATGAGTCACAGCGTAGTGAGATGCCCAGCAAAAGATAACTCTGAGGATGAGCCGAGTCATCACTCTTCCTGTTATAATTAGGCAACATGGGATTTTCAGCAGCCAATCACCTCATCTGCCTTCTTCCCTCCAATGAATACAGACAGGGAGTTGTGTTATTTAGATGGCAAAAGCTTCTTGAATTTCAGCAGCCCGTTCTTTCCCTCTTGCAGGAGGTTTTAATACCATATTTAACTTCCCTTGTTTAATAACGAACATGAAACTGTCAGCACTGGTGAAGCAAGTAAGACTTAATCGAGCGTTCTCTGCAGTTTTGCTACATGTTGACATCTATCCAAGGCCAGATGCTGTGAATGTAATATGTTCTGTCCTCCTGAGGGACAGCAGCACTGTTTGTTGAGGGGGGGGGGCTCTGTGTTTCATCACTTACCCATTCATCACATTGTTACCCAAGTGCCTGACTTTCAGCATGCTTTACCATGTCTGAGAGTGGTCGGAATTTTTGGGGCACTTAATCAGGAAGTGATTGCAACCAGCCATGATTCATGGTGTGGTCTGGTTGTCATACTGTATGAGCTCCAGAAGCAGCATCTTAAAGTTGAAATTTATACTCCCACTCCTGAGAGCTATACGTCTACCGGTGGGATCTGTTTTTTCTGCAGAGTGAAGGCCTGAGCTCACTTTCCAGAGTTTTGACAGACCGCAAGAGGCAGAACAATATAAATGTTTGAAAGGCAATTTGGACTCTATTCCCTTTTATCTTTTTCCTTCACACGAAATCTGCAGACTGTTTTTTGTGTCAGCCAGAGGGGGTTAGACCTTTGTGAAGCAGCAGCAATGCTGCCATACCGCTGACTTGGCAGTGAATCCATTTTTTGCAATTAACACTTTGTTTATGCTCTTACTTTGGTGCACTGTGGGCTCTGAAGTAAGCACATAATCTTTAAAGTGGTTGGGGGCACCACCGTTTAATGCCTTTTATTACTCAAGTGCAGCTCAGTCAATATCTCTGTCACAGCAGAGGATGTCAGAGAACTATGCAGTCAGTTTGTTCAAGTTCAGCCTTTAATACATTCCAGACTTTATACCAACCATAGACTGTTACCACCAAAACCAACAGGATATTTAACTAATTTGTTCTGTCATTTTTAATTTAGGTTTAGTTCGTAATTTGTAGTCCTCATACTTTGAGTTTTTAATGCAGGTCTCTTCAGGGTTTCTGAAAAGTGCTCTCACCGACTAGTATTTTCAACAACACTGTATTGGCACGTGTCCTTGTAAATAAAACAGCACATTGCTTCAGTTAAGAGATCAGCCCAGTTATAAGTAGCATTAGCTGCTAGCTTTACTTGTCTTGTTTTGCTTGCTCCTCTCGAATAACACTTCACATTTTTTAGATGTCTCAAAGCATGTATTGTGATTGGAAAGCATAGTGAGCTAGCAGGAAAAGGGTTAGTGCCCAGGCGCGTGCGCCAGTGTTGTAGTCAAGTCATTAACTGTTGAGTCCGAGTCATAACTTGAGTGCCCAGTGTTCGAATCCAAGTCTCGGTCACCAAAGACAAGTCCCAGTCAAGTCACCGTTACCTAAGTTTGAGTTTGACTCGAGTCTTGAGTCAGCAACGTTCGAGTCCGAGTCCAAGTCCGAGTCACTAAAGAAGAGTACCTCCACTGTGGGTAATCCGGTCTTGTTTTCGTAACTTGAGAAGCCATATCTCCTTAAGTGTATATTCACAAGATATGTACCTCTTCCTCCACTCATAGGATCATACAACTCCATCCTGTGTTGACATAAAGATAATCAATACAAAATTGCATTTCTCTAAGGCAAGTTTATTATAATCACAACTCCCTTGTTATTACCAGAAAGGTCGAAGTGGAATTAAAATAGAACAGCAGGAATAATGTGTTTTGTGTTGTAAATAATTGTGCTCTATGCTTTGATGTACTTTGAATTTCTGTGACTGCTGATAGACTGGGAAAAGATGTTTTGAATGGAAAAGACCTTGACCCAGTTAAAACAACAAAGCCGTGTCGTGGGAAATGAATGAACGATGCTTTAAAATAGCGATGAGATGAAAGAAATACACCTAAAATAGAACAATGGTAGTGATTTCTTACTGCCTATTCCAACACGTTGCCAACGTAGTAGTGTACTGTTCACTTCAGTGGAAAAATCCTGATGATGACTACACTTAAGTGTGAAGAGCTTATTGAGTTTTCCCTAGGAAGCCTCTCCAGTGAGTGTTTGGAGCTATGCTGTAGGCAGTCACTGCAGAGACTCCAATTACTGACCAAGTCCCACTTGGCTGGCTTCTAACTGTGACCAGCAAATTAAAAAGAGAGAGAGAGAGAGAAAGAGAGAAGGGGGCAGAAAAAGCATTTAAAAGGCAAGACGAAGGTTTTTGGTTGCAGTGCGATACTGGCCCACAGGAAGCCAAAAAAGACGTCAAGCTGAGTTTAACAAGTGCATTGCCTGAGCAGAGGGAGAGATAGGCCGCTCTTTGTTCATAAATTGGACACACTCCAAACGCCTGCTTCATAGGATGTTCTCCGATAATCCAGCAGTGAGCAGCTGATTTATGATCTGCATTAATGTTCGGACTGAACTTCCTGAACAGAATCTTTAACTATAACTAAACCACATGGAGAGGAGGGAAAAATCACATCTAACAAAAATAGATGTTGTTTTCTGGAAAGCACATGAATGGGAGTTTGTTGAGTTACATCAGTGGCATTAAAGTCAACCTTTTGCTTAGACATTTTTCAAATTTTACTAAGAGTTGTAAGAATGACTGTGTCAATACTGATAGTTTGATTGGTTGTATCTAAATTTTGAATTTAAATGATTGGTTGCTTCTAAATTGATTGATGCATTATTTGGTCTATAACACATCAGAAAGTCATGGAAAAACCTAAACTGAAACGTCTTAACAAGTCTTCTTTTGTCCAACCACCAGCCTAAAAGTATATATTCAGTTAACTCTCACACAAGGACAAGGTAAAATTTGCCATTTTTGCTTGAAATATTACTTTCTGTAAACAATGAATGGTTTATCCAAATAGGACAAAATATAAACATTTCTGTTCGATCGAATCGATGAATTAACTAATCGTTACTGAGTAGTTAGACTACGTCCTTGAGTCTGCAGCTGCCAACTAGTCAGCAAATGTTAAAATACTGTAACATGAGCAAAAAACAAGGTCTAATGGGAATTAGTGCTAATGTAAGCAAGCTTAGCCAACCTGCTTCCATTTTCCAGTCTTTTAACCATGACAGCAATAGTTTTCAAACCTTAAACGGTTAAGTGGTTATTATTGTAACCATGACAATAAAGGTTTCCCTAACCAAGTAGTTATTTGAACCCAAACCATGATCTTTCGCTAATACTGCCTACGTTGTTTTTGTGACTAAACTTAACCAAACCTTAACCAATTTCGTCCTGATCAAATCAAAAAGTGGCATCAGATCAGCTGTCAGCAGCAATAATAACAGCAGAATATTAGTGTAAGATTTCACTCATAGAGTACGTGCAGATGAGTGCATGGTGTGGTGCTGGGCCAAAAGTGAGTGTTGGTGAGATAATACTTCTTGTATTTGAAACACTTCATATTTTTGCAATATGTAGGAGTCCCAGTGTTGTAGTGAGGCATCAGCTCCTGCAAACAAAACTTATCATCTATAGGTTCACAGGCCTAGAGCAGCTGCCTGTTGTGAAATAAAGCAGAAAAACGTCATCTTTCTGTCACTGAGCACTTTCAAGAGATCCAAGGCACTTTCAGCCCGTAACTTATTTCTGTTCTTCTACTGTTTTGACGTGATGTCTTGTTTCTCAAGACAAGAGCTTGTACACTCGGGAGGGGAAATGGATAAGAGTGGATGTGCCACATTTGACATTGGAGTAGGATTTCTTTGTTTCCTCCAAGCAGACACACATTAAACAATGAGAGATCAGGGAAGCAGAAAGGCAGATGAGAGGTGCTGTGCGTGTGTATACTTCCACATGGGGCTTAAAAGGCAAAAAGGACAGCTGGTTCACTCATCACTACTTTGCTGTGTCCTGGGCTTTCAAACCTCCCAGGAACAGATTGTTTCTGCTGCTGGAGAACTGATGTGCACTGTTCAGTAACTGGTTAAAAATTGACAACAGGATTTTTAAATGTAGCTCAATGTGTTTTCTATTTTTGTACTATAATGGTGTAATTAACAACATGGCTTTAGCCCTAAAAATGAAATCTTAATAATTACTTTGTGGATCTTAGCTGAGGATTGCCATTTTGTTGGGGTCTTTGGGATACTTACAGTATATTTGTCTAGTAATTCTGGTAATACAACAAATAATGTTGCTGCCATTGTACAGTAGTCTGTTTGTTGAGCCCTGCCTATCAAGCATTTTGTTCTCACAGTATACTGTATATGCGGTTTACAGTGATAACAGTGACAGATTTACTTCTCAAAATTCTCCCGAAACAATGAGTCTTTGGTTTCAGACAGAAGTAGAAAAGCTGCCTGGCAACCGTTGATTTTGTTGGCTGAAATTGCAACTCTTGAGCTGTCTCTGGTTGACGTTTTAATGCTACAGGTGCCTCAATTTAAAAACGAAAATTTAAACGCGTCTTAAATGTGAAAAAGGCTAAAAGATTGAAGCTAAAGCTGCATGTACCAGGCGGAAAAATCAGTTGATGATCAATGTAGAAGAAGACATCGGAATAAAGGAAGATCAATGTGTTAGTATCTTGTATTGGCTTGTATTGGCTTGAGCATAAACTTTTTGGAAGAGATCCACTATGTTTCCTTAAACTTTGAAAGCATCCAGGACTGGCTTCCACACAGTGGATGCACCAGTTGTATCCTGTAACCCCCCAAAATAATGTTGTTAGCTAATTGAATGATCATTGGCCTTGGAAGCAAAGTTGGTTTAGGTTACTACTGAAGTTAGTAAGCTAGTTAGCCAGACAAGCTGATGTGTGTAGTTTACGTCAAAGCAGATAGTCACATGCACACTGTTACTATATATACTGTATATACATATAAATATATATATATATATATATATATATGTGTGTGTGTGTGTGTGTGTGTGTGTGTGTTGTGTGGTGTACGTATATTGACAGCAACTGACTGTAAATAGGCCAACACTATAATATCAAGAACGTGTAGACCAAACTGTACCTTTCACTGTCATTGCCATGTATATCAGTTTCATTTAAGCAATGCTATCTCAGAAAATTGCAGCAAGTCTGAGCTATTTGTGGGAAGTATGCCATACTTTCTCCTGTTTGGACTGGATTCTTGCTCCCTTATCTTTGCTTGGTCCCCAGCCGCACTTTGCACAATACCAGAGCTGTAGTTTTTCACTCCCACATGATTTCGGTGACACTTTGATGAATCTTTTGTCTTTTGGCGGTATATCTTTCAATCTCCTTAAAAGGTTCAAAATTATGTTTACCTTTTGTGTTGCCATGATGTCTATGATTCCCATGTTTTTTCCCCGTGGGAATGATAAGTAAGGAAGAGCATCCTTGCTTTTATGAGTTTAAAGTAGTAAAGTACATTGAGATATTCCTGAATGTCTGCAACTTGGAAAGGAAAATATTGCTGCATGAGAATATACTTTTTTGCGGACATCTCCAGGGTTTATAATATATTGTATGCCTGATTTGAGAAGACACTGCAGATGAGTTTGACTGACCTGTTGAGGTTACCACTCTGTCTGTTGACAGTGCACCTCGTCCTGGTGATGAAAACATCCTATTGGCTCCTCACGCATGGCTAACTCAGACCCATCATAACAAATCTGTCTCTCTGGGCCTGTCTGCTAGACTGTGTGTGTGTGTGTGTGTGTGTCTGTGTGTCTGTGTGTCTGTGTGTCTGTGTGTCTGTGTGTGTGTGTGTGTGTGTGTGTGTGTGTGTGTGTGTTTGTGTGTGTGCGTGTGTGTGAGCATGTGTGTAAGAGAGAGAAAGAGATGGTGTTGCAGACAAGGGAGTGATGGACTAGAAGTGACATATGACCCCTGAAGCAGCCAAGGATTAATGGCCTCAATAGGCCAGCTCCTCTAGAAGGATGTGTATGGGTAATAAGGACTTCCACCAGCCACAGTGCATCCATCCATCCGCCCTTCCGGATCCACACTCTCCAGCAGCTTTAGCTTCCAGATGTGAGGCCACCTGCGGAACAAGGGACACTGATTTCCTGCCACAGAGGCAGAGATGACTCCTACAAAAAATGACTCTTACAGGGATCACCATTTTTGAGTCAAGGGCACCTTTGGCGGTCTGAGCAGAGATGGTTTTCAGGTGGGGACGGCGTCACCGGTGGCGTGACAGCTTACATGAAAACTGGGGAGGCGAGAGATATAAGACACTGCAGGGACTCCAGCCAAGGTCCCGAGGAAAATAAAACATTGAAAAATGTCACTGGGGTATTCTGACATTTTGCACTTTGAGCGAGTCTGAAAAGGTTCAAACCCCAACTGGGAAGTGAAAGCGGCAGCTATGAAAATGAGTCACCTGTTTGAGAAATCATCTAACACTCAGTTTACCCCGTCTAATCAGAGATGTGTGCATGGAAACTAATTCAAGAGGCATTTAGCATTTTTCAATTTTGAGTGTGGCAAGAAATAATAAAAAATAAATATTTGATGAAATTATTTTTGGCTGGTGATGGGGGACTAATTGAAATTTGAAAAAATGAGGTTGTTAATAATCATACATGCCTTATGTTTTGTAAGTTTTACACCAAAATGATGTAAGGGGGTTTAGAATGATCACTCATTTCATAATGTGAGTCATTATGCCCACATTGTGTGTACGATATCTATTCATCATCTTTGTGATGTATTTTAGAGTCAGTTCAGCCAAATTACGAAAAACCTAATTTTCCTGTTGACTAGTTTTAGTTTGATCTGCTGAGGTTTTCAGATATTTGTTTCTAAGACTTCTGGCATCAACCTATTGCAATGGAGGTAAATGGCATTTAGTTTGTACTGCTCAAAGCTTTGAACAGCATTCTTGACTTTAGATATAGTAACAATCCTAATTTAAATTCCAATTACTGGCTTTTTACACAGGTTTTTTGAAAACACTGTGTTTCATTTTGGGTCAACTGGCCAGATACCATACCACTAACACAGGTTTATTAAAGAAATAATGTTGTTGGTTATTAAACATTGGGTTTTATTTTGGGTAGATAGTCTACGATAATATTATTGTAAAATAATAACTAAGATCTGGGAATGCAGCACAAATTGCTAGAAAGAGGTTAGACAGCGCCTGAAACATGAGAAGTCAGATTTAAGACATCCATCGCTGTTTACAGACTGAGCTCCTGGTCCAACTTTGACTGTCTATCTGTACTTCACGTAGTTGTTTGTGCTATTACCGATAGTTCAGTTGGGCTTACTTTTAGTTTTACCTCCAATTTAAACATTTTAGAGAATTACAATATATGACTCCAGTTGAGATAAACTGGAATTATCCCTGATTGAAACTACTAGCTTGAGGCTTTCCTGCAAATAAACCTGGCTTTCAGGACAACACCCGGTCACTTTCTTCTTCACAATGTTCTGTTTAACTGTAGCCTCTGTTAGACAGACATCACTGATCAGAGTGCTGTCATAGGACATCAAGAGGGCCAGGAGGCAAAACACTTGCTGTCCCCATCTCCCATTCGCTTTACATCCCCAATCTATTCGATTTTCAGATGCTCTGCTTTTCACCAAGATTAAATCACTTCCTGCCAACCAGATTATGGCAGAAGTGCTGGTGGGGGAGAGGTGAGGACAGGGCTACTCGGCTGATATTAAAAAGACCCATGCTGCTGACAAGTCTTTGAACAGGAGTGAGCTACACATTCAGCAGAGATTGTTTCCCGAAGTCCGCTCTGAAGAAAATCTGACAGAGAAATTGTCCTTGTGACTTCAGTTAAAGTCTGTGTTGCTTCACCTCGTCCTTTGATTTGAGTGTAGATTGCTGGCTTGTCTGAGGTCATTTTAACACCCTGTGGTCCTATACTCAATGTTAAAGTCACATTAGGGACACATTACTGCCTTACAGCCAATAATTATCAGAATTTAACACTGAATATAACTACACTTACAAAATGAGCCAGCCTTTGATTTGAATTTGATATTTAAATAGTTTAAACAGAGGCTTTGACTATTCACAATGGGTTTGTAACTACTGAATTTATAATTTTGGTCATACATTCTGCAAGTATGTTTTTACAATGGTACAAGAGGTTTTATATAGGTTTGCTGGTTTGTCTTGCACACATTTTTATGAATAATTTGATATTAATCTCAATTCACCTAACAATAGGTAAATCAGAATCTGGATCTGTGGTTTAATCTCAGAAGCAGCTGTGAACACATTACTGTATCAAGTTAAAATGGGGAACTTGTTAGCAAACAGTTGCTGCTCCATCATGCAGCTTTTTCTGGTTTGTTTGGTGCTGGCAGGTAGTGTACAGTTGGACTATTACCAGATGGAAAACGATAAAGTTGTGGGTCTTAAATCGTGAAACCAGTCATTGACTTAGTTTTAAGAATTCAAGTGTAATCAGCTGGTAAAATTGTAAACCTTTTAACTGCAGGATTACAAATCTAACACATATATTGAATGTATTATGGATAAAAACTATATATCTATACTATATATTATGTATAAAAACACATTTTTTTAAACTTCCCAGGCTCCTCTACTGTTTTTGGCTACAAAACCCTGAACTACTTCATCATCAAATGTCAGCTTTGCGATGATTAAAGGAGGCTTATTTCTTTTTAAATCAGAATTAGAACATTATCTTCCCTTTGTAATCTTTTTGTAATCCAAAGTATTTCAGTATTTCCAATTGGTCCTAATCCCAGGACCGATTGATCCCTTTTAACTAATTAATTGTCTAATTGTTTTAATCCAGACACCAAATAAGGAGACCCGCCTTCCTATTGCAGCTCTTGATGAGCTCACATGGGGGCTGGCTTGCTGGTCATCTGTCCCGTTGTCCTAAACCCATAACAACTCCCAGTCATCAGACCTGCCTGGGCCACTTAAACAACCTTGAGCAAACACTCACTGTAAAATGGAAGCGTATGTTTAGCTACTAAGAATGAGCTGTCCAGTCAGTTTCACTCATGTATATCTCCTAATCTGGTGGTGGCTCTGCAAGAAGGATAAAGGGGGGGATTTCAGAGGTGATACACACAGACAGACAGCAAAGTGCGTGGCTGAGGCCTGGCCCAGGATGTCAGTGTTCAGGGTGGGTGACAGTGTTATTCCCTGCCATCTGTTTCCCAGGCGGCGGTCCAGCAGTGCTATGTTGAATGCACAGGCATGAGGGAGTAAGGAGCAGCCCACCATGCCACTATTGGCACTGCAGCATTTCATATTAACATGGCAGTGTGTGCAGGCCTCCTGTGCCTGTTCGTAGGGGTGAAATGTGTTTGTTTTAGGCTACACACAGATATATAAATAAAGCTCTCTTAAACTCAGACTGCCCATCTGTCTTTCGTCTGTCTGTTTTACATGTTTGTGGCACTCTCTCAAAGAAAAAAGACTGGCACAATCACAAATTGCTCCATATTCCTGAGCTATAAAGTTAACAGAATGTAGAAAATGGAGATTATTGAATTAATGAAACTACAACTGTTTGTTTTCTGTCTGTATTTCAGCCTGTTGGTGTGCGTGAATTTCCCATGAAAAGCCACTTTGGCTTTCTTTTATAAATATGTCCTGGACTGTAAGCAGCATCAGTGTTTGGTGACACGGCAAATGCCGTAAATGGCATATCATTTTCTGTTTGGGTATGTTACCCAAACAACAAAGGAATGTTATGAGAGCAGTGGGGTCTCATCACTCAACCTTTTATGAGAAGAACTCACAAAGGCCTGAATCACTCTTCCTCTCTGTCTCTGCTGTCACCCTCAGGAAAAGTGAGCATGCCGTAAATCACCTTGGCAGCTCTATGTTTTGAAGCGGCAGACTGCTCGTAGCCAGTGTCATTTTATTGGTTGTTATTTCACTCCATGTTGTAGAGAGAAGAGGCTCTGAAATCATGGTTCTTTAAATGCTGATGTGTTTGCTTAAAGTGGTGAATCAAAGTCAGGATGAATAGAGGGACATCTCCAGGAAGACGGCCCAAAGTTCATGGGAGAACTGCAATCTAACCTTTGTCCAGAATCTGAACCTCAAGGAATTCAGCTAATTCTTTTAGTGTGGAAAAGTGGAGGCTTTATTGCGTTCTTTGAGGATGTGAATCTATATGTTTGTGTTAACTTGCATTTACATGCACGCTTTATATACAATGAATAACTTTGTGTGAGGGTTCGTGGGAGAGGTTTAGATAGGGTTTTGGTTTGGACCTTTTTTGCAGAGATCTGGGCCGTGTATTGGGTGTGAAGGTGCAATGATAAAGAATATAAAAATAATGACCTCACTTTGTGAACAACAGTATAACTCCAGAGACCTACATATTGTTTTTCTTTATTTCTTTCACATGTGCATGTTAAGCTTTTCTGTCCTAAAGCATTTAGACACCAAGGCAATGTATCGGAAGTGTGTGTATGCTTGCATGCATAAATCTGCACAAATCCCAAAACAGGCTGTTCATAAGATCCAGAGAAAAAGCTGGATTATTTCTCCCTGATGCCCTTTGTTTGAAGAAGTAGGTGTTGACTGACAGCTGAGCTCCTAGACCCTACTCGGCCAGGGTTCAATGCGGATGCCTGGCTAATGAGGTCGACCACAGGGATTATAATCAGACAGGGAATATTAGTGTTCTCATGTGTCAGTCAGGACGGGAAAACCTCCCAGTGCTGCAATGTCAAAGTGAGCTTTTTGGCTTCCGATTGGTTCATATTTACCATACAACAACATGGAGCCATGTCACAGCATCCCCTGTGTGGGCTTTAAAACGTCTCAAACCTGTGACAGTTAATAGAAGGAGTTATGGTGGTAAATCTCACCATGGGTGCAATTCCAAGACCCCAGTGGACACAAACGCCTCTCCGAAACGTACAAATTATCTCCTGTCGGCATTTCGGCAGTAAAATGTGTTCGTTTTAACCTTGCAGTCTTTAACCTAACAATAATCATTCAGCAAAAGTTGGTCCTAAAGCTGGGACTGAATCCACGCTTTGCACTAAAATGTATTAATGGGTATTACTTTTGACCCTCTCCAACCTCAACGGCACTCACCTCTCGCTCCTTGCTCAGGCCATTTTAAAGAGCAAAACAGAGAAAGAGATGAGAGATGGAAAGAAAAACATAAAAAAAAACACGACTCACAAGAGCTATGCGACATATGGAAGCCATCACAGGCCTGGACTCCCATCTGTGTCGGCAGTCATGCCCTGCTGGCACCCACTAGTCACTGCGCATGATGGGAATAATCCAGGGCAGAGGAATTGAGATAAGAGGAGTCCAAATCCCTTGAGGACCAGATTTCAGCATTGGGGGAGGGGAGGGATTGGCTGTGAGTGGAGGTTGTTGTTGTGAGGTACAAAAGCTTGCTGCCCGCAGAAAACAGGTGCCCAACAGCTCTGTGGGGTTCAGCTGTGTTTAGTGGTTTAGTGGTTTCTCACGTTTTTCTGCCCGCAACAAATACCCTAAACACGACTGAAACTGCAGCACTCCAACTTCCTTGTTTTACATCAGCCTGTTGAAGCTGTAAATGTTAGCGACACATTCCTTTGCCTTGGACTTTAAACAGTTTGTAGTCCGTAGCAAGTGTGCGTTTCCTGCCCTGCAATCGCGGAGATACATTTGATTTATTTGTGTTTGAGTTCTGTTTGGATTGCGGCGCCAGTTTTCTGGCAAACTGAAATAAAACTAAATGAAATGCATAATTGGAAAAGGAAATTGGCTTCTCATCTTAATATACATGTTTGCATTGTTAAATTGGCCTAAAGGAATGAATTTAAAGTGTGTTATTTTAAGCGTCAGAGGTGAACGGAGAGGTAATTGAGTCTTCTGACCACATTCATTCAAGCTTCATATCCTGGTTTACTGCAGATGTAATCAGTAAGTTGAGTGATATTTGCTCCCTCCAGTCATGTTCTATTTTTTTCTCGCTCTAACTATGGCAACGTATACAAACAATAGGAGCTCTTTGGTCAAACGCGGTAAGAGAAAAGTTTATTCGTGACTGGAACAATTTAGGTAGCAGATGCAATTAAGCATCAGAAAATCTGAGGAATTGTTTGTGGGGTTTTATAAATCCTCTTGAGCTGAACATCTTATCCTTAGACTTTTACTAACTGGCACAGTCCAAGTTTTTTGTCAGTGAAAGACATTTTGTAAAGCAGTACATTTTTCAACACCCCGCTTCAGAGGACCCCTGACGGTAAAGCTGTGGAGCTTTATCAATCTGAGACTGAATGCCCATCAGCATTTTCACGGGCAACACACTTGCACACTTTACAAGATTCAAGGAACTACAAAGACCATTGAAACTTATCTTTTAGTAAAACAAATGAGCCCCATACCTTAAATTTCAAGCAACAGAATAAATGCAACGTCTGATCATGTGTGACAGTGCGGTCAGGTCTCTTGGGTCTTTCACCCTGTACAGCTCAGCGCTGCCCTGAGGCCAAAGAGGGCAGGACCTTTGAGATTTAACACCTCACAGACGTGAACACCTGGGATTTATTAGTAATCGAGCACATGTGGGTGCATGCAGACAAAAAGTCTTGGCCTTTGTCTCAAACAGAGCAGAAAAGTTGTTACTTTTAGTCTGTATCCTTTCTTCTTTACCTGCATTTCATCTGCCTCCCTGCTGCTCGTCCATCTTCAGTGGTCTAGTGGGAAGCAGGGGGAGTCTTTTTAAGCTTGACTAATGTGGTTCAGATAGCGTGCAGGATGACGATGGAGGAGCACCTTGATCTGGGACATGCCTTGTTTGTTGTGGCAGCTTTACCTCTACTCTCCTTTTTTCACTCCTCACTGCTGCTCTGCTTCAGCAATTCAGTCACAAAAAAGCAGTTACCTGACCTCTCTTTAGCCTGTTTTTTTGTGGTCTGGTCTTCACCGTCATGTCGAGGCTATATCCAACAGGATATAGGCCTCTTTGTCACTACGGTCAACAACACTTGCTCTCCCGGCTGCTCACCGTAATCAAGCGCTTCTCTTATCGAAAGGAAGTATTTCTGCTTAAGATTTTTTGTTGTTGTTGTTTTTAAATATATTCATTTCCTCCAGTGCAAACAATAAGAAAACATCCTTGGATAGGGAGAGGACCGTGCCAGTGCTGCGTGCAGCCGGAGGTGACACAGCATGCTGTTGTACAGTAATGGAGTCATCCATCAACAGGCCCCATTAAAACACCTTGACAAGCCAGCTGAGGCCACTCCAGTGGCCATGGTGACCAGTCTAAAGGTTGATGTTTGTTCTCGAACGGGAGCTTACAGAAATATATTCAGTTTAAAGAAAGTAAATTCAGTTATATGGCTCTGTTGATTTTTTTCTGTGTCAATTCTAAGCAAGTAAATCCACAAAGCAGGCGTACAGTAAATATTAGTCTAGTAATAATTCACTGACTATGAATGATAGAGCTAGACTACTGATCAGCTACTGAGCCAACAGTTTGATATCAAAAGCAAATTAGTTGGCCTTTCTTACATGTTATCATTTCTGTATACAGTCATTTTCAGAAAAGAAAGAAAGGACAATGAAGGGGTCTGGTAGAATTAATTTGGTATGTGTAACTGTAACCGTGTATCCGTGCCCATTATTTTATATGAACTAACATTGTTAAAGTTTGAGGGTCTGGCAGTAAACAGTGAAGTCTTCCCAAAATAAAAACTGAGAATCTATGTACGTTTGTCCAGCTTATACAGTTTTGTTAAAGAATTGTCCATACTGTTAGACCTTGCATCTGACGAAAATAAAAAAAAACATTTGTGTCGTTTTAATTTACAGCCCAGCAGGTCAACAATCCTTTATGCCTTATTAAGAATAAGAAAAGCATGTGTTAGAGACCAAAATGACCTTTTTCCTGTTCTTGGTGCTGTTAAAGCGCTTCACTGTTTGTTCACTGCACTGAAAAGTCACTCAAGCTGAGATAGAGCAATTATGTGTAATTTCAGCTCCAAAGCCCATCTCCAGCAATCACCATGGCGATATTTAAAATGTGGTTAGAGTCAGACAGAAGACACATAAGTGGGAATATGTTCCCTTTACTGCTGACTGTTCTTTGTTCTCTTGAAGTTGAACCCATTTCTAAACAAATACATCCTTTCTCAAATCCTTTTCACTGATTTAAAATGTTCACTACAAAGTCAAATTGAGAAACCGCTAAGACCGGATGGCTTCAAATTATTGTAGTTTCTGTTTGAAACAAACATTGAATCCCTTATGCCCTGTAGAGGGGTGTTATTCCTACAGCTTTCAGTTTTTATTTGTGTTAGAGCCCAGCTGAAATAGTCCCAGCGATCCCCCAGAGTGTAAACTATCTTTGACCAGTGATCAGGACCCTATTCAGACGACCGTATCTCCTCCATCTGTGGCGTTTCGACAGGCATCCTCCTGCATTCCAGTCCTTTTGTTTGCAGAGGTAGGGGAAGGGCATTAATGAGCCTTCCATTGACTTAACATCCTTGGAAAGTCCGCCTTGGCCTCACACCTGCTGCCTATAAGCCGCTGGAATCTCTGCTCCATCACTGTTGAGGATGTGCTGCCTGGAAAATATGCGGGCTCCTCAAGGCCCTCAAGGTAGCGCAGCATGCGTCGAGGAAACAATGAAGAATGTCAACTTGGACATCGCCTCCACATCCACAAGGAGGGCCAAGAATGAAGCCATTGTTTAATGAAAACGACTTCTTCATCATTGATATTGAGCACCTGTAGACTTAATATACTTTTAAACTCTATTGTGTTGTTGTCGTCCTTGGTTTGACTGGTCTGTGGAGGCAAAGGTTGCGAGGTTGTTGTTTTATTGATTGTTGTTGTTTTACACAATGAAGGATTATGTGCTGGTGAAGTTTGCCAACATAATCATCAAATCGTCATCTGGGAAAAGCAGTACAGTGAGAGATATGGCAGACAATGCAAAAAAACTAATTAACATAACCCCCAATGCAACCACAACTTTTTTTCCTTCTTTTTTTCGATTAACAAGATACACCGTGTAAATTTGTGAATTTTAGAGGTACCGGTAGATTAATTTTATTACCTTTGAGCTGAGCTAGGCTAGCTGTTTCCCACTGTTTACAGTCTTTATGCTAAGCTGAGATAACCAGCTGCTGACTGTAGCTTCATATTTACAGTTCCGAGAGTCATCTTTTATGAACGTGCATTTCCCAAAAATATGAAACAATAGATAGTTAGAAAATGAGGGTAATACATAAAAGCTGACAAGGAAGGAAGCTGTAAAGGAATTGAGATAATGCAGCGGAACAAAAGTCAGAGTGATGGATGAGCATACAGTTTTATTTTCAGCTCAGAGTGCAAATTCACGTACTGAATTAAGTTTTCACTCTTTCTAAACACAATCAAGCCATTATCCAAACATTAACCTCAACTTTCCCTAAATGTAACTCATAGTCCAAGATAGTCCAAACCATAACTTAAGTTGGTGGAGAGAATCTAAGCTCAAAGGTCCACTGAGGGTCTAAAGTATCCATCCATCCATCTTTGTCCGCTTATCCGGTATTGGGTTGTGGGGTGAGCAGCACCAGCAGGGGACCCCAAAATTCCCTTTCCCAACACATTAACCAGCTCCGACTGGGGGATCCCGAGGCGTTCCCATGCCAGGATGGAGATATAATCCCTCTACTAGTCTTGGGTCTTTCCCAAGCCCTTCTCCCAGCTGGACGTGCCTGGAACACCTCCCTAGGGAGGCGCCCAGGAGGGCTATCTCCCGCTCCATTGTCCCCTTACTTGTGAACAAGACCCCAAAGTATTTAAACTCTTTAACTTGGGGTAAGGACTCATTCCCTACCTGAAGAAGGCACTCCACTGGTTTCCAGCTGAGAACCATGGCCTCAGATTTAGCCGCTTCACACTCGGCTGCGAACCGATACAGTGAGTGCTGAAGGTCACAGACCGATGATGCCATCATCACATCATCCGCAAAAAGCAGCGCTGAGATTCGCTGAGAAACAGAAGCGACTATGCCTGGATATCCATAAATACTACAAACAGGATTGGCGACAAGGCTCAGCCTGGGCGGAGGCAAACCCTCAGCTCTCCACCGTCTGACTTAGGGAAATGGACTGTTCTTATTATGGATTGTTCTTCTTATATAGTGCTTTTCTATTCTAACGACTACTCAAAGTGCTTTTACATAGTACAGGAACCATTCACCATTGACACACATTCATACACTGTGGCCGTCGTTCCGTACAAGGTGCCACCTGCTCATCAGATAAACACTCACATTTACACTCCGAGCAGCATCTGGGGGAAACTCGGGGTTCAGTGTCTTAGGACGCTTCAACATGGGACTGCAGGGATTGAACCACCAACCTTCCGATTGGCACTGAGCCACAGCCGCCCCAGAACTCGCTTTGGTCATACAGAGATTGGATGGCCCCGAGAAGGGACCCCCTCACCCCATGCTCCTGCAGAACCTCCCACAGTATCTCCCGGGGGACCCGGTCCCACACCTTCTCCAGATCCACAAAACACATGTAGTTCGGATGGGCATACTCCCAGGCTCCCTCCAGGATCCTTGCGAGAGTGAAG
>NC_045742.1:12531788-12532057 GCF_008692095.1 Etheostoma spectabile
TTGTTCCACGACCAGGACGGAATCTGCATTGTTCCTCTTCAACCGTCTTTAATCCTTTCCAGCCCCTTGGAGTAGACTTTACCAGGGAGGCTGTAATTGAAGAGGGGAACCACCACCCCGGTCTTCCACTCCTAAGGCACCAGGCTTTTATTGTGAAGAAACTTATGGAAAATGAAACTGTTCACAGCTGGGGCTTTCACCACTCCAGACTTTTCTTGAGTAGTTTTCAGCACTAGTCCGTGACAACATGTAGTTGAGCTGAGGTACAG
>NC_045742.1:12532067-12550086 GCF_008692095.1 Etheostoma spectabile
GAAAATTATTGGTAAAAATAAATGTGGCGACATATCCCCGGTGTTAAAAGGCCCGCCGCGGAGTCAGTTGAGAAAAGATTGGAGAGAAAAAGAGAAGGCGCTTTTTGAACAAGTGGCGCATTGATGAAGGAAAAACGAGGGAATAGTTAGCCTACCTTCCCGACGACCAGTACATGCACTGGACTTACAGTACCTGTTGTCACAAAATGCATACAATTCATATTGATCATATCAAGTGCACTGCCATACAGCTCGGGAACACGGGACACAGTGTGTACAAACATTTATGGTACCCAGCAAATAAATCCTACTGACTTAAGTGATCTCCCTGATATTCCTTCAAGTGCCACCACAAGGTTGACATTTCACATAATTTGAGGATACCAGGATATTTATCTTTGTATAAGAGTTTGTCTTGTCTGGTCCCTCACCTGAGCCCACTTTGCCATGGGGGACCCTACCAGGAGCACAGAGCTCCCGACAACACAGCCCTCAGGTTCATAGAGACACACAATTCTCTCCACCACGATGAGAAGATGGTTTCCGGAGAGGAGGACCATAAAGTATATTCTTTCCAAAGGCCAAGAAGGAACTTCGATGCACAGATATTATAAGTTGTTTAAAGTGCTTAAACAGGCATTCTAGAAATATAGTATTGCACTTTCATGAAGTATGGTGACCCACAAGACTAAAAAACGTAAAAATCAAAGCAACAGAGATGTTCTGATATTCTTATGTTGATATTTTACATTGCAGTCATCTAGCTATCACCAGACCAAGCCAAGCTCAATAGATATGAGATTAAGCATTAGTCTGGGGAGTCTGCTCTGTATTATCTCTGCACAAGAGGCGTGACCAGGCGTGGCATAGTTCAATTGACTCTGTACGCAATTGGAAAGTCCTTCAACCAATCAGAACAACAATCCGAGTGACATTGCATCAACGGTTTTGCTGCGTTTTGGTGGCGTTTGGTGGCCGTTATGTTAAATGTAAACAAGACGCTGCTTGGTTGCTTCTCTATTGTCATTGTGTTAAACCCACCAATAGTGAGCCAGGTAGACAAGCCAGTTTGTGATTGGTTCCTGCAATATTGTGAACTGAAAGCAGGAGAATTAAACGTGCAGGTTTCCAGACCGAGCTGCAGGGTGAAATCAGATCAACGGCAGAGTGGGCGGGGTTTACCCAGTCTAGGTTCACATCACAAATCAATGTATTTCCTAAAGTACACCGTTTTTTTAGGTGGCTGCTGCATTTCATGGAGACATGGGGAAAACAGAAGTTAACAGACAAAGGAAAGAAGCCTGATTATCAATCAAACACTTAAACCAACTTGTTGTATCTCTGTGCTTTGGCCCTGTCAATTTGCATTTAAGCATCTGTGACAATGAAAGCCAGATCATACACAACTGTATTTGACTTTGATACTTGATGCCACCTTTCCTAAGCCTGGCATCACAACCAGTATTTTATCCCTTAGCCATAAAAGCTACTACTGTATATCTGATCATCACTGTTAATGAGGCACTTTGTCCCGATGCAACTAGCTTAGAAAAACAAAGTCAAACAAGTTATTCAGCATGACAAAAGGCTCAGAACTCACTACCTGATTAACTGTGGGCCTCCTATTGTATAAATGTTGCAGTAGGGTTAAAATGGTTGTAACAGCTCCACTGACACCTGTTCTGTGTATCTGGAACTGGTTTCTGTTACAAGTCCTTACAGACACATAAGCCTCTTTTTAACAGTTCTGCAAAGCTCGGGACAAGGCTATTAACTGACACACAGAAATATGTATTTTAACTACATTACTACACTTTTTATGGTGAGAGGTTATCTAAAATAAAATATGTCTTGCGGTATTTGAGAACATATCTTCCCTTCACTTTGAACTGCACTGTCTGTAACACGGCAAACAAGCACTCCCAGGCAAAAAACATGTTATGCTCTGCAGGCTGTCTCCAAAATTGCTGAAAGGTTAGACATACAATCAGGCAATTCTCCATGATGGGTTGTAACGGCTCATCAGGAGTTAAGATCCCTCGCTGTTACGGTGTGTCATTCCTTTCCCTTTCCTCTATGAACCCCATACCCGGTACCACACTGTTGTGCTGCAGCAATGGCCTGGAGGATCTCAGAGGGGCTTCTGGTAGATTTATGAGGCCCATGCTTTTGTTTAGCCAAGGCCTCTTGCTTATTTTTGTTTCACTGTTAGAGACTACATGTTGAGATAATGAATCAACTGACAGGACTGACGTTATGGATCCACAGAGAGCTGCTTCTAACTGGTCACCTGGTTTGACCATTTTGTTCAGTTATGGTTGTTGTTGTTGTCTTTTTCCGTTAACTTAAAAAGAATGGCCATGTAGGTAAGGCTCAAATACTCAAATGATAATCAAGAAAAGATTGTTATCATAAACAAATGTTACTACTAGTAATTTAGTATTGTAGTAAATGGAGATCTGGATCCATGTTCATACACTCACTTTAGAAAATACATTCTGAGTAAAATTTGCAACCAATGCAGACTTTAAAGAGTCAAATTTATTATTTGTTTCAACTCCATAAATTTGATGTCACACCTATTTAACTAAGGTTTTCTCAGTTTTAGCATCAAGCCTTTTAGGGATAGCAATGTCAGTCTTTCAAGTCGGTCCATCAATTTAGTCCAGACTGAAATACCTCAGCAACCTTTGTCTAACGTTTTGTACAAACGGTCATGTTCCTCAGAGGATAAATGCTACTGACTTGGGGGATTCCCTGGCTTTTCCTCCTGTGCCACAAGCAGGTCATGTTTCATTGTCATTTGCCTAATACTTTGTTTGAAGAAAAATACCTGTAAAACTGTACACTTGTATAAGTACTCAGTTGTACTTTGTGCTCAGTGCTAATAAGCAAACATTAGCATGCTAACATGCTAAACTAAGATGGCAAACATATCTGTAAACATCAGTAAGTTAGCATTGTCATTTGAGCATGTCATAATGGGAGCATTTATCTCAAAGCACCACTGTGTACAGTGTCACAGAGTTGCTAGCGTGTATGTGGACTGTTGGTCTTAAATTCTATGGTTACAAGCAAGCTGCCACATTTGAGCGCCTAAAGCATGGGTCTCAAACTCGCGGCCCGGGGGCCAATTGCGGCCCGCGGGATGCTATGTTTGTGGCCCCCAACTTACATCAAAGTTAAGTGTTAGTGCGGCCCGCGCTTTCTGAAACTTTTTGTCATTGCGCTTGTCACTTATGGGCTACCTGTAGTAGTCTCCTGACAGCGCGTAACGGTTGTCAAGCTAGCTAATTACTCTTTGCGCAAATGCCGAGGTTTGACAATGTGATGTCTGTTGTTGTGAAATTCACCAACCATATCAGATCTGGGGCTTAAGCACCGGCAGTTCCGCGCCCTGTTTGGAGGAAAGGTGTTTTTTTTTTTGGAATACTGATGCGCCCAGCCAAACCCAGACTCTACTTACTCTACTTCCAGCGGCCCCCAAGTAAGTTGAGTTTGAGACCCCTGGCCTAAAGCTTAATTTTTGCCTTTAGCTCTTCTCGCTGGGCATTGCATATCTACTTATAATAACAATTATAATAACTTTATTTCTATAGCACTTTTCTTACCAAGGTTACAACATGCTTTTAAGAAAACAGCAGCAGAAAAAAACAAAGAACAAAAAATGACAACAAATATGAAATAAATGATTGATCATAAAACACATGCAACTTGCAACATAAAACACATGACACACATAGATGGCGACAACTGAACTTGAACCCGAGCCTAAAGCTTTTCACAACATTAAACAGAACTGTATCATATCACTTAAATATGTAACAGTCCTCTGTACTTGACACAAATTTACATATTGCCATACCAAGTGTTAATACACATTTAAACTGTGGGTTCTTTTCTCAGTTGCACTGGTTATGTTGATCATGCAAAGTCTCTGTAACTTTGTTGCAGCCTGTAACAATGGCTCAATGCACCATTATATCTGCCTATTTTTCACCTCAACCTCTGAAATCCTGCAGCATCAGTGGAATGCATCATGACCACAATGCTTTCCCTGTTCTTTCTTTTTTAATGATGTATGCAATGATATGCTTGGTTTGTCAGACTGTCAGGGTTTGGCAGTTTCTAAAGGCTAAAATAACATTTGTTCCCAGTTACAGAGCCTTGAAATGGGGGCTGGTTTAATCACTTTAAATTGTAGATAAGGGTACAGGGAAATGTATAGTTCATTAATAACACAGCTAAAATGTGCTATAAATAGCGTTTGTCATCAGAGCTGGGAGAAGAAGGTGTTTGAGCTAACAGGCAGGCTGGATGATGTGACGACTGAGGTCATCGTGTGCGTGCCGACTGCAGCAGCTCCATTTTTCCATTGGTCACTGCCGACACCCATAAAAGTTCTGCACATGACAGGGTTACAGCAGGGTCTCATCATTGTGTTTTATTCTCCTTCCAAAAGAGGTTTTAATGTCAGAGCCTCAAGCTGGATTCCACATAAACAGTATTGTTCTCTCAGAGTGAAGTGACAAGTTTAACCAACTAAAAGTGTTCTTTTTTGTCATGGCGGGGTCCCGGCTGGTCGTGAGTCTGTCTCCCTTATTACTTTTCACTACTCTAAGTCTCGTTTGCCCAGCCTATCTTGTTTTGGTTTTGCCTTCCTGTTTTGGTTTTCCTGCTCTCCCGTCCGAAGCCAGCTGATCACACACACCTGCCTCCCGTCAACGCCAATCACCAACATCAACCACCTGCCAGCCTTCACCCGCTCCAGCCATCCACACCTGCCTGCCATCATCATCTACTCCTTTTATATACCCTGGCTCTGCATCCACTCTTCACTTGATCGTCAGATCAGCTACATGGGTGAACCTCTGCTAAATTCCTGTGCTAGCCGTTGTGTCTTTGTATCTGTCGTTACTGACTCTCCCTGTGTTTTCCGGTTTCAGTTAATCTCCGGCCGGCTGGCTTCGGACCCCCCACCAGTCCTCCTCCCACGGCGTCTCCTCCTCATCATCCTGCTCTGCCCCTCGCACTGCTGCACCTCTGCCACCGCAGCTCTCCACTCTCACTCTCCCTTTCGCCGCCACCAGGCTCCGTCCTCCGTGTCTCTGCTCGCCGTGCCTCAGCCCCCTCCTCGCCCTCGCTCCCGGCTCCTCCTGCACACTCCCCGGTCCGCCACCCACCCTCCTGGCGTCATCTCTCCCTACTTCCATCCCCCTTTTCCTAATAAATACCTTCCCTGTGAGCTGTGCATTGAGTCCATCCTTCTGTCCCCCCTAACAGTACGATCAAGTCACCCATGGACTCAGCCGGCTCACCCCCCGCTCCCATCCCTCTCCTTCCCCCCAGGACTTAGCCTTCGCTGTAGCCGCCCAGGGTTCGTTGCTCGGCCATCACCTCAGCCCTTACGTTATGGCCGAGGCTATCCGCTCCCTGACTGGCGACGTCAGCAACTAGCTAGGCAGCTTGGTTCCCTCCACCTTTCCGTTCCTGCGACAACACCACTCGGTCCACCTCCCCGTCTGCTCCGCCTGCTCCCCTCACGCACCTGCTCCGTTAATTCCGTCCCGTCACCCCCCTCTGAAACCCCTGTGTCTACGCCCGACAATTCTCCGGCGTGCTGGGAACATCGAGGTTTCTTAGTACAGTGCCCCCTGGTGTTTAGCAGACAACCAGTAACCTTCCGCTCCGACGAGGCCAGAGTGTTTTTTGTGGGGGTTCTCCGCGATCGCGCGCTATCCTGGTACCCGCGGTGAGTCAGGAGGCCGGACCTCCTCGCCTCATACTCCTCCTCGAGGAGGAGCTAGGCGTGTTCGACCACCCGTGCGGGCCTGAAAGGCCTCCCGCCTCATGTCTCTCCGGCAGGGGACCGCAGCGTCGCGGAGTACTCCGTCGACTTCCGCATCTTGGCCGCCGCTCGGAGTGGAACAACCAGGCCCCCCGCTGGCGTCCGGGCTGGGCTCAGTGACAAAATCAAAGACATCTTGGCCACCAGGGATGAGCCGGGGACCTGGATGGTCTAATCGGTGCAGCCATCGCTTAGACAATCGCATCCGGAGAGGGAAGAGAGCGCGGTCCTCGGGCTCCCCTTACCCGGTCGGTCCCGCACCGTCTAGGGTCTCTGTTCCCCGCTTCCCCAGTCACGACCCGTCGTCCCTCCCGCTCGATCCGTGTCCCCGCCTCCGGAGCCCATGCAGCTAGGTAAAGCTCGTCTGTCCCCAGGGGAACGTGAGCGTCGCCGCCTCGCGGGTCTTTGCCTGTATTGCGGGCAATCCGGCCATTTTCTCTCCTCTTGTACCGTCCGGCCAAAAGAGCAGGCTCGTCAGTAGCAGTGGGAGCTCTGGCGAGCCAAACTCCTCCCAAACAGCGCATATTGTTAGATGTCTCCCTGTCCTGGCGGGACGTCTCCGTCCCCCTGGGGGCACTAGTTGACTCGTGTGCAGACGAAAGCTTTATCGACATCGAACTCGCCCGCCAACTGTCTATTCCCCACATCCCGCTCGACACTCCTCTCCGGGCCACCAGTCTCAACGGCCAGTCCCTCGGCACTATTACACACTGCACCCCCCCGTTACGTCTCCTCACCTCCGGTAATCACCATGAGACCCTCTCTCTTCACCTCATTCCTCCCGGCCTCTCCCATGTCCTTGGTTTCCCCTGGCTCGCCACTCACAACCCCAATGTGGACTGGGCCGGGGGAAGATCAGAAACTGAGTCAGCCTGCCATTCCTCCTGTCTTCTGTCAGCGCTAGCCCCCGTAACATTGCCACGTTCGATAAACCTCTCAACCCCTCTGACCTGTCTTCGGTCCCGACGGAATACCGACCTAGCCTGGTGTTCAGTCGGGACCAGGCCACATCCTTGCCCCCCACCGCCCCTACGCTCCATAGCCCTCCTCCCGACGCCCCTCTGCCCACTAGTCGGTTATTTAAGCTATCCGTCCGAGAGGGAGGCTATGAGCAGTATATAGGAGTCCCTCGCCGCCGGCATCATCCGCCCATCCTCGTCCCCGCTGGCGCCGGTTTTTCTTCGTTGCCAAGAAAGACAAAACCCTCCGCCGTGTATCGACTACCGGGGCTCAACGCAATCACTTCAGAAACAAGTACCCATTACCCCTATGGACCTGTCTACGGTCCCTCTCCCGGTCCACGGTGTCACCAATGACCTCCGTAACGCTTACCTCTGGTCCGGATCCGGGAGGGGGACGAGTGGAAAACAGCCTTTAACACCCCTCTCGGTCACTATGATTTAGTATGCCCTTTGGTCTTACCAATGCACCTGCTGTTTTCCAGGCCCTGTCAATGATGTCCTTCGTGACTACCTCCACCCTTCGTCTTCGTGTACCTGGACGACACTGCCATCTTCTCCCGTGACCCGTCCAGCACACAGAACATGTCCGGTTAGTGCTGCAGCGGCTCCTGGGAACCGGTTGTTCGTGAAGGCCGAAAGTGTGAGTTCGGTGTTTCCTCAGTTCAGTTCCTTGTTTTCTATTGAGTGCGGGCAGTTACGGGCTGACCCTGCTAGATTAAGCCGTGGTCGACTGGCCCACTCCCCGTCGGTCAAACAGTTGCAACGCTTCCTAGGGTTTGCACTTTTACAGACGATTTATACAACACAGTTCCGTAGCCCTCCGCCACCCGACTCACCTCACCTTCCGTCTCTTTCACTTGGTCTCCAGAAGCTGCTGCAGCCTTCTCCCGTCTAAAATCCCTATTCACTTCCGCCCCTATCCTCTCTAACCCTGATCCTGCCCTTCAGTTAGTGGAGGTGGACCCTCGACGGGGGTGGGGGCCACCCTGTCCCAGCGCACCCCTCGGATCAAACTCCATCCATGTGCTTTCTTTTCTAAACCCTCCCCTCCACAGAGCAGAACTCCTGGTGGGGGACCGGGAGCTTCTAGCCGCAAACTAGCCTTGGAGGAGTGGAGACACTGGCTGGAGGGCGCCCAACAACCCTTCCTCGTCTGGACGCCCATAAAAACCTCGCCTATCTCACCTCAGCCCAGAGACTGACGCACGCCAAGCCAGGTGGGCCCTTTTACTCGTTCTCTTTTACCTTGTCCTTCGCCCCGGATCCAGGAACACCAAGCCTGACGCCCTATCCCGCCTCCACTCCTCTGATGACTCGGTCAACCCACCCGAATTCATCCTCCCCCGTTCTTGCCTGGTGGCCTCCCTGGTCTGGGAGGTGGAGTCCGCCGTCCGTCGTGCCCAGGCCACCGACCCCGACCCCGGTACCGGACCAGCCGACCGCCTCTACGTCCCCCCTAGTGCCCGTTCCCAGGTCCTGCAGTGGGCACATGCCTCCCGCTTCAGCTGCCACCCCGGCAGAGCCAGAACACTGTACCTGCTCCGCCAACGGTTCTGGTGGGACACGGCAGAGAAGGATTGCCGGGATTTCGTTGCTGCCTGCGAGGTGTGTGCCCGCGCCAAACCATCCCATCAACGGCCCGCCGGTCTGCTCCGTCCCCTCCCGGTCCCCGGTCGGCCCTGGTCTCATATCGCCATAGACTTCGTCACAGGCTTGCCCAGCTCCAAGGGTAATACGGTCATCCTGACCGTAGTGGACCGGTTCTCGAAGTCCGTCCACTTTGTCCCACTGCCTAAACTACCCACAGCCCTGGAAACCGCCAAACTCCTCGTCCATCATGTCTTCCGGCTACACGGCATACCCCTGGATATCGTCTCCGACCGGGGACCCCAGTTCACCTCCCAGGTTTGGAGGTCCTTCTGCCAAGCCCTCGGCGCCACCGTCAGCTTGTCTTCGGGTTACCACCCACAGACCAACGGGCAGACCGAGCGGGCCAACCAGGACCTGGGAGCTGCTCTCCGGTGTGTGGCGTACCGTACCCCGTCCTCCTGGAGTAGCCATCTTCCTTGGGTGGAGTACGCCCACAATTCCCTGCCCAGTGCTGCCACTGGGATCTCCCCCTTCCAGTGTGCTCTGGGATTTCAACCACCCTCTTCCCGCCTTGGAAAGGAAGTGGTGGTCCCCTCGGTCCAAGCGCACCTTCGTGGTGCCAACGGTGTGGCGGGAGGCCCAGCCGCACTACAACGGACCGCGGTCCTCAACAAACGCCTGGCCGACCGCCACCGGAGACCAGCCCCCTATCGGCCCGGCCAGAAGTGTGTTGTTCATCCACGATCTCCCGCTTCACACTTCCTCCAAGAAGCTCACCCCACGTTCGGGTCCCTACGTGGTCGAAGCTGTCCTGTCCTCCCAACCACTCAGACTCAACTCCCGTCCCACTTCAGATCCACCCCGTATTCCACGTGTCCCGGGTCAAACCGTCGCCACCAGTTCCCACTCCGTCCCATGTAGCACCTCCTCCCCCACGGATCATCGACGGCCACCCGGCCTATACGGTACTGCGCCTCCTGGACGTGCAGCGCAGGGGTCGGGGATACCGGTACCTGTGGACTGGGCCGCTACGCCCGAGGAACGCTCTTGGGTCCCAGCCAGCCAAATCCTGGATCGCACGCTACTGGACGAGTTCTACAGGGCCCACCCGAACAAGCCTGGCGGCCCGCCCGGAGGCGTCCGTTGAGAGGAGGGTACTGTCATGCGGGGGTCCGCTGGTCGTGAGTCTGTCTCCCTTATTACTTTTCACTACTCTAAGTCTCTTTTGCCCAGCCTATCTTGTTTGGTTTTGCCTTCCGTTTTTGGTTTTCCTGCTCTCCGTCCGAGCCAGCTAGATCACACACACCTGCCTCCCGTCAACGCCAATCACCACATCAGACGCACCTGCCAGCCTTCACCCGCTCCAGCCATCCAACCTGCCTGCCATCACATCTACTCCTGTTTATACCCTGGCTCTGCATCCACTCTTCACTTGATCGTCAGATCAGCACATGGGTGAACCTCTGCTAACGTGCTAGCCGTGTGTGTCTTGTATCTGTCGTACTGACTCTCCCTGTGTTTTCCTGTTCATTATCTCCGGCCGCTGGCTTCGGACCCCCCCCCAGTCCTCCTCCCACGGCGTCTCCTCCTCATCATCCTGCTCTCCCCTCGCACTGCTGCACCTCTGCCACCGCAGCTCTCCACTCCATCTCTCCTCTTTCGCCGCCACCAGGCTCCGTCCTCCGTGTCCTGCTCGCCGTGCCCTCAGCCCCCTCCTCCCCTCGCTCCCGCTCCTCCTGCACAGTCTCTCCCCCGGTCCGCCACCCACCTGCTCCTGGCGCATCTCCCTACTTCCATCCCCCTTTTTCCTAATAAATACCTTCCTTGAGCGTTCATTGAGTCCATCCTTCTGTCCCCCCTAACACTTTTTGATTGTAATTTTAATAGTGTGCAGTATATGTCATTCAATATCAGACTTTTGGATGGTGGAAGGATTTGTAGTATTCACATGCATATTAAAGGGCAACTATTCTATTGCATTTTCAGGGTTATACTTGCATTTTGTGTTTGTACTAGAACACGCTTACATGCTTTAATGTTAAGAGAACACTTTATTTTTTTCATGCTACCCATGGCTGCTGCACCTGTAGTCTGTACGAGCACCTGTCTCTTTAATCCCTCCTCCTGAAAAAGCCCAGTCTGCTGATTGGCCAGCGCTTATCCTGCTAGTGTCATTGGAAAAGATTTGGCAACACTACCCCACTCCGTGGTTCACTAGTTGAAGCTGGAGCAAAGCCCGTCTACGGAGATTATTATTAGAAATTCTTTGGCTGGAGTTACTGCAACAGAGTATATAGCACTACCGTGAAAAATTAAAACAACAAACAATTAATGGCTTCTAAACTAAATATTACACAACCGGACATGTTGCAGCAGTAAAGTGACCGGAATTTGGAAAGAAATGACCAGCATTGGCCGCGATTACAACTATGTCGCATTGGCATGTAGCTAGCGAGCTACTTAATAGTTAGCAGTATGCTAACATTAGATTTGGTGGAACAAAGCAGCACTTTCTATCGTCATAAATCGTAGATAATAGCTTCTGAACCAAACACTACCCAATCAAACATGTTTCAGCAGTAATGTGACCCAGAATTGGGGAGAATTTAACAACATTGGCAGCCACGATGATATTGTTTACTGCCGTTAGCGGAAACGCAAAATATGTGACCTTTAAACAATCAACACATTTTATTCAGAAATAGTTAAACAAAAGTGTTTTCTTATAAAACAATGATGTACAATGTTCTTGTTTTTTCTGGAAGATTGTCTCCAAGTTTGCTAATTATATTTCTATTGTAACACAGCAGTTTCTGTGAATAATAATAATGAGAATAAACGTTCTTTCTAACAGGCAAAAAATAAGGACTTCTAAATATGCTGTATCTGCATCAAAATAGTTGCTCACAGGCTGAAAGCTCCCTGTGACAGCAGCCTGAGCTCTGATTCACTGTTTGCCGGAGCATAGCTTAACCCCCAGCCAGTGCATATAATGGGCCAACTTGACTGGCCAAGTTTGACATGCAGTCCTTCCTTTGTAATGGGGGTCAGAGCCTGCTATGGTGGAGAAGTTTACAAGTGTCAGAGGGGAAGAGGAATTTGTGGGGACAAGCCAAAGAGACCCTTCAACTGAGAGGTGACTGCCTTTTTTTCTTCAGCTGCTGTCTGTTCACAGTAGTACAGAGGCCTTATTCTAAAGGTTCAAGAGGTCAAGTTAGGCACCATGCTAATCCCTTCACAAGCCTATTATGAGCTCCTGAATGTGCGGACATGAGCAGGGCAATACTTTCAGTCGTCAGTCGTACCAAAGCTCCTAATATACTCTCATTGTTTCTGCAGCAGCATGTGAAACATGAAAATCCCTTGATTTCCGTTTACAGTAAAGCTCAGTTATTTTTTTATGCTCTGCAGTACTTTTATAACAATTTAAACCTGCAATATAGCATGGCATGGCTCTCGGGGTGGTAATGTCAGTACCCTAAAAGATTAATTCTTATAATTTTTGTGATGCCCAGAGTTTTCTTCTAGCGTCACCAGCAGTTCAAAGTTTTCAGTAATTCTGTAAAATATCTCAACATGTATGTGATGAATTGGCACCACGTGGTTTACATGCATTTTTGGTTTCCAACCTTTCTTCAACTTCCACCATGACGTTGACATTTTGGTTTTTGTATAAGATATCTCAACAACTATTGAATGTTTGCCATGAAATTTGGGTACAAACTCTTTGTTGATCTCTGTCTAACTATTGGAAATATCTGCATCTTTAGCTGCTAAATGCTCCACTATGTTCACCAGATAGTCACTAACTTTGTCTCTCCACTGTTTGGTGCTGTGCTGGTCTTGTACAATGAGTTTTCAGAGGTATTTGGCTGAAACCCTCTTCTTGCTAGGGCCAAAATAATGTTGATGACAACGTTGAGCGAGAACCAAAACAGAGGCGCTGCAGAGTTGGGCGTTATCTCTCCGTGGGTTCATCACTATGAGCAGTCATTTATTTAAACCATTGTTATTATACAAATATTGATTGTAGCCGCTTTATGCAGAATTGTGGCTCATTAACCTGGCAGCCAGTAAATGTTTCCAGTGATTTGTCATTCGATTTTTCCTCATTTGGTTCCAAATCGCTGTCCCTAATTTACTTAAAATGTATCCATGATTAGGGATTTGTGGAAAAGAAGAATATTCACTGCTAATCAAGATGCAGGAATTGAGCCACGTAACGTCTGTGAGGGCTCCGGGAACTCATGTGTTTGTGTCTGATCACTTGGTCATCCATGGAGATTAGCAAGCACAATGGCATTCCTCCATTTACAGTAACATCCTACGTGATTAAAATTGACCAAATTCCAAAGTGCAATTAATGATACCAATTATAGATATCGTTGAACAAACAAGCTGACACAATAACAGATTCACTGATTCACACACACACAAATACACACACACACATGCACAGGATATCCGAAAGTAAGGAAACACTGTGTGTCAATAGGAAACAACACAGCGTGAGCCGGAGTGTGTCCCATGTCCCTTAAGGCACCCTTCACTTGAACCAGGTGCCTTCCTCTGTGTATTTTCCTGTTTACCGACTCGCCTGCATGCTTGTTTGGGTGTTTTCTTTTCGTCCCTTAAGTCTGTATCTTCCTGTGGGCTCTCGTCTGACTTCACCGCTCTTTTCTGACCACAGGACGTCATTTAAAAGGCTCAGAATATCAGCCAGGGGAAGTCTGATGGAGTCCAGTGTGTGGTGCATTGTTTTGAAACCATGCAGGTTTGGGCTTTAGCTATTTCGGGAGCCAGAGTTGCCTCCTGCAAATCAACTGTATTCAACTGTAAGATATAGTTATTTTCCACCTACACCTTCATCGCCAAATAAAACAATGCCATTTTCAAGGACTTCCTCTAAGTATACATTTATTTTCTCTATCGGGAGTGACAACGTTATCAGTGACTCACACACTGGAATGTTTTTCGGACTGCTGTGTGAAATAGTTTGATTTCAACTTCACACACAACATTTCATTTGTTGGTCATCAGAATTATTGTTCATTTAAATGTTTTATTTAGACAAATAAATTGTTTTATCAGTGAGTGAATGGCCAACTTTCCAAGTTTTAAGCGTGTGAGTGTTTTTAAGGATGGAAATGTTGATCTTTTGGTTGGTCGACCACTTTCTCAACTGAAATATCTCAACAACTATTGTACAGACCATATTAACATGGTAATACCCTGATATTTCCTCTAGTGTCACTATGAGTTTCTTCCAAAGTTTTTTTTATTGAATGACAACTTTGCAAAACCAATTATTGTACGATGGAGTGTAAATAGTTTTAACTTTTTTTGTTAACTAGAACATACGCCATCCATATCCCACCCTCCCGCCCAATTACAAACAGACCTACATTAACAAATTCCTATCTTAATTATAATACATAAAGGTTCGAAAGGTTAAGAATGGCATAAAAAAACATATTTTCTCTAAATTCATACAAGACAGATTGTCCCTAATCCAATGTGAGTGGGAAAGAGGAGCAGGATCTTTCCACTAGAGTAAGTAAGGAGGTAAAGGCCGATACCTTTAGCTTCCCTTTAGCCAAGCCCAAATTTGGAGCAATGCCAAAAATGCCAGTAAAAGGGTTTGGCTCAATTTGATGGTGAAGTGCTTCAGAAATTGTTTGAAAGACTGATGTACAAAACTCAGTCAAGGTGGGACATGTCCAGTACATGTGAAAGAGTGACGCAAGTGAGTCTTACAGCTATCACGGGTCAGGTCCACATCAGGGAACATACAAGCTAGTTTGGTTTTAGATATGTGGATACGGTGGACAGCTTTAAATTGGACGAGAGTATGTCGGTCGCACATGGAGGTAGAGTGTAGATCCAGGACTGAATGTGTCACCATGAGTTTGACTTTTTTTATGTGAAATGTCTCATCAACTATTGAATAGATGTGCCCAGGTTAGCTCAATTGAAAGAGCAGGCGCACATATATCAAGGTTTACTTCCTTCCGCCGTTCGACTCCAACCTGCAGCCCTTTGCTGCATGTCATTCCCCTTCTCTCTCTGTCCTTTCATGTCTTCATCTGCCCTGTGGAAATAAAGGCCAACAAATAATCTAAAAAAAAAAAAAGATTTTTAGATTGCCATGAAATTTGATTCACTCATTTATGTTCACTACCACAATATGAATTGTAATAAGTTTGGTGAACTATTTATCTAACACCACTATCAAGTTACACTTTTTATTTGTTCAGTGCCAAGGAACTGAATGAAATTGTTCAATACTATTATACTACAATAAATTACATTCCCATAAGCCCCTCAGCTGTACTTTGTGTTAAGTGGTCGTTTAAAAAACTGAGCCTTCATTGTGTGACCTTTGTTTTAACCTTATCAGACGCTACGTAGACCCCAGACCGCACAAATCACATGCACTTTACACATAACTTTGTCTGAGTTTGCTTACACACCCCAGAGCTTTACTGCTTTCATCTCGTCTCAAGACAAACACTCTGATAAAGAAGGATTAGCCGGCTGACTCTTAACATATCATACACCACTCCAGCGTTTATCAGGCCTTTATCAATTAAAACCTGCTACTCTAACACTCATCTACTGTACTTTGCACTGATATGTTTCTCCCCTCGCCTGCAACAAGTTGGGTTATTCCCTCAGCGGATTGGAATTTGACACTCTGAGAGACAAATGGAGGCAAATCAAGTCTCCCTGGTGAAGGTCCAGAGCCCTTGAGTATTGGAACCAGACTCTGTCACTCTGTTATCGTCCTGCACTCTGCCAAACATGCCACCACCTCCCCAGCTGCACTTGGATCAACCAGTGTTTTTTAACCTCCCAGAATGACAGCAAGCAGTGCCCTTGACAGAACCAATGAATGAGACTGAGAAAAACTATGTCGGACTTCAGGAGATAAACTCAAAAGTTTACCATAATTTCTTGAGTAATGGTAATTGAGCACTGACCTCAGTTTCCATCAATTTAAAGTCTCAGTTCCAAAAATCAGGCTTTGAATGTGGGCACGGTTGTTGTCAAACCAACCTAAAATATAATGTTTCCAACCTCATCTTAACATGACATTTACCACAGAAAAAGTCTTGAGCTGAAATGGTGTCTGTGGCCAACATTTCTTTGACATTTTCATCATTAAAGTTGTTAGTGGGCAGCAATTTTGGGGTTATTCCAGTGTTGTTTTATTTTTCCAAAGTTTCATTCAAAATAAACACTTTTAAGTTATTAATACCTTTCACAAAATCCTCTTAGAGGATCATGGGTTCTTTCACCAAATAACTTCTGACCTGTTACATCACCATGCCTTTTTTTAATATTACAGTATTTACACAGTAGGTACCCATGAGGGTCTACGGTCCATGGAAAGTAGCAGATTGCATGTGATGGTCTTGTTAAGGAACATAACTCAACCATGCCACAAGTTCTGCAAATTGCCTTAACCATGCTATCTCATAACGTAAAAGTCGATTGCATTATTGAAGACAGACTTGAGGAGTTGCAGACGCCAGCCGTTTGTTCCCCGGAGCCCTACACACTGCTTTTCTGTAAAATGCGATACCGCTTCATTAATTCTGCTGATTGGAGCGCAGCCCAGTAGGATGTGTGCAGTTTGAAAGCTGCTTGCATGGCTGACGTTTGTGTGTGTGGGCATGCACACTTGTACGCACACACTGTTTTATTGTGGGCAAGTGTGCATGTGCATTTACACGTATGTGTCTGTGCTTAGCGAGTGATGCATTGGCGCCCTCCTCCTCTGAGTGTGTATATTTGTGTGTGATTTGAGCACCAAAGGTGAAGTCTTGCATCTATCTCATCTGACAGCTCCCGACCTTCCAGTAATCCCAGTATTTTTCACTATCTCACCCTCCATTACCTCACACATACATCCACATCCACATATACAGGGACAGCAGGCCTGTGACCTGCTGCAGCATCAAAGCCAGCCAGCTCATTCATCTGCAGCTGAATCGACAGGCAATCACACTCAGGACTCCATCATCAGCTACTGGCCAAAATCTGTTGTTATTCTAGCTGCATTCTTGCTTCAAAGTTCGGAGGACTCTAGTCCATGTTATATCGTCTCTGCAGCCTGATTTGGTGAGGAACTCAGTCTTCAGTCACTGGAGAAATGGGAATACCTGACTATAATTGCGTTGTGTTGAGTATAATTTTGACAGTCCTTTTAATTAGCTGTGCTAACTGTGTAGCTCTGGGTCTGTTTGTTTAATGCTGAATACCTCAAAAACAATTGGAAGGATTGATATGTTAGGAAGATATTCATGGTGCCCAGAGGATGTCCCTGACTTTTCATCTAGCACCACTAGCAGGTCGAAGTTTTCACTTAGTCAGGGAAATATCTCCACTTGGATTGACATTAGAGTCTGTACAGATTAGAGATTCCCAGTTGATTTGACCTAATTACTTTCATGATGACCTGACTTTTGATATAGCACCACTATGAAGTTCACATTAGTGTTTTTTTTGTGAAACGTCTTGCCAACTATTGGATGGATTGTCATGATAATCATGTTTGCCTCACGGTTAAATGTAATCAGTTTGTTTATTACTTAACCTCCTCTCTAGCTCCTCTCTAAATTTTTTTTTCTTTTTTATTACAACACATGAAAACAAATGACGTTCCAGTTACACTTGTTATAAACCATTTATTTAATGACTGTATACTGCTTGTAAATGCTAAATAGGGAGATTTCATTCAGATTCTACTCCTGAAAGTGGTATATGGGGTTGCAATAAAAAAGTCACTGCATTTTACAGATTATGGAAGCCATAACTCTTTTGGTTGTTGCTACCACAGTAAGGTGTTACTCTTGTTCTATATGTGAATCTCTGGCTGCAAACCTTTGTCTCCCAACAGCGTCTGATTTACCGCCTGTTATCTTCTGCTTCCTCCATCTCTCTGAACAATCTGGTTTCACTTGGGCTCCCAGCTCTATTTAAGAGCAGTTTGTCAACGCAATGAGAGGAGGAGATATTCCTCCCGGCCAAACACCCCAAATTATGGATTGTGTTGTAAAGAGAAAAAATAGGAAGATTTTTATAATATGGCTGGTGTTGAAATCTCCTGATTTCTTCAAGATGTTGGGACTCTTTATGGCCTAGATAAAAAGAAGTAAAATTCTTCCAAATGCTACATATATTTGTGACCACAATAAGATACCAGATGTTTAATTTGAAACTGTACAATGACAATGGTAAATCATTGTTAAAATATGTGATATCCTTGTGTATCCTAAATATCCTTGAGCATGTGATATTTACAATTAAACTTAAGACTCAGGGATCTGGTTTAATGAGGTGTTACAACTTTTTAAGAACGAATTTGTTTTTGATGGCAAGGCAGCTTTATTTGTATAGCATATTTCAGCATCGGGGCAATTCAAAGTGCTTTGCATAAAATATTAAAGAGCAGTTAAAAAGATAGTACAGTACAGTGTAAAAATAAAGATCTTCAGCCTTGATTTAAAAAAACTGAGAGTTGCGGCGGACCTGCTGTTTTCCAGGAGTTTGCTCCAGATATGTGAAGCATAAAAACTCAATGCTGCTTCCCCCTGTTTAGTTCTGACTCTGG
>NC_045742.1:12550096-12553664 GCF_008692095.1 Etheostoma spectabile
AGACCTGTCCCAGACCACCTGAGAGGTCTGGGTGGTTCATAGTGTGGCAGCAGATCAGAAATGTATTTTGGCCTTAGAACAATGTCTTTTTTTTTTTTTTTAGGTGTGCTAGTTATAATCTGCCAATTTCTACAAGAACTTGTACTGTAAATTGACATGAGTTGAAGGTGAGCATTGCATATTAGTTTGTCCTGACCTTGATGATGAGAGAAACAACTTAGTTCACATTTTAAAATGTTTTTATTAACAATGCATCACATGTCAAAGGGGTTACACAATCATCATCCGGCTCAACTCTACTAAGCTTGATAGCATCTTTCAGCTAAAGTTTTGTTGTTATTTCTTCTGGTCTGCAACTTTAATCTTTTTGGTTTACTCTCACCGCTCTTATTTTCATTTTTGTTTTTGGCCGCAGCAGGCAGCTGAAAAACTTCTCAAACCCACTGGTCGCTACTGGCCTGCACCTTGCGACAAACAGACACAGTTAGCAACTTGCACGTAAACATAGTGGAGCATTTAGCAGCTTAACAGACAGATTTTTCTTCTTTCTTCTTCTTTCTTGTATCCATGTGTAATGTTACTACACCTACTAGAGAGATCATTGTGGAATAAACAAAAAGCCTTTTCCTTTAAAAGGTATGTAGTTGTACTTGTTGTAGTTGTACTTGTTTGCTATAAAAAAAACAACACAGGCTTTTTGAGAAAATATATTGTTAGAAAATCTGCATAGAGCAGTGCAGTATTATTCAAGTGATATGTAGCTGTAATCTGGTGAAGTGGCAAGATTTGTAATCAGCTTCCCCTGCCTCTGCAGTGGCACAGCAAACAAAGGCAGCTCAAGGATTGGAAGTGAGTGACCCCAACATGGCCAGTTGTTGTTTACTTTATACAGAGACTGAAGGCTGCATACAGGGCTGCACTGTGTATACGTGACTGAGGTCACAAAAGCCTCAACACGACTGCACAACAGGACAGGACTGCTTCTAATTAACTCTTCTTTTCTTCTGCATATTTATGGCCTTTCTCTTTCTCAATTTGTCTTAAGGTTTCCTCATTATCTTTCACTCTATACAACCTTTTGTCCCTCTGTAGACCACATTAGAAAGACTGGTAGGGCTCTGGAGGCTGGCGTCCAATTTCTGCAGCAGTTTAACTGATTCATAACCAGTTAATAACCCTAAAAATGCACAACTTTAAAAATATCCACTCTTCAGAGATATAATAGAATGTGGATGACAACCACAGTACATTCCAACAATCCCAGAGCAGTGGAGGGAACACCCATGATGTATTCCCTTGACTGTTTACTGTACTGTAATCCTTCATGTTGTTTAAACCATTCAAACTCTGCTGCACAAGTCATTGAATGTAATTGCTTTGGTTTCGCAGCGCTTTTTTTTCATATGTGTTGACTTAAACAACACAAAGCAAACAAATCTCTGGATCCCTCAGTGCCAAAACCCCAAATATGATTCCTCTGCTGTAAGAGATATTTCATGTTGGTTTGATTATAATTCAGCCCTTCCAAACAACTTGTGTTCAGCACAGATGTGACACTGGAGGTGGTTTTCAGAGAGCATCCATGTTCGGCCACGGTGCCCTGCCTTCCCCTCTGCCTGAGCTCCTCTGACTCACACACTGAACACTGTTGCCAGGGCTACCATTTATTAATATTGGTCCATAACTTTGAGTCTCATCACCAGGCTACAGCATGGCCGATGGCTGACACTGAACCCCCTGACACACACACACACACACACACAGACACACACAATGAAACACATGCATGCAAACACACTCACTTTGTGTATAGTTGATGTGGTTTGTGAATGAGCACCTACTGTATGATGGAGACAGGTTTTTGAAGAACAGGGTGTTCACTAAGACTGAAAAGAGGCCTTGCGGTGAAATATGTTAGACACTAGCGACCCCTTGTGGCAATTATTTATGATTTGAAAGTGACAAAATAAAGATAAGATAAGATACAATAAGTTACACAAAATCCTGAGTTGTTATCAGTGGTAGAACATAGATTGTCTCAAGTACTGTACTTAAGTACAATTTTGAGGTACTTGAACATAAGTACTTGAGTATTTCCATTTTCTGCTACTTTCTTCTTCTACTCCACTACATATCCGAGGGAAATATTGTACTTTTACTCCTCTACATTTTTCTGATAACTTAAGTTACTTTGCAATACAAAATAAAATCATCAAATAAATTATGATGTATAATTGTGGGTAAAGATAAGACTTGGTGACCCCAGGGGGAATTCACAAGATTGCAGTATATAAAGTAATCGCCCCACTTTTACCAGCTACAATATTAAAGTGATTACACATTAATGTAAAGTTTAATGGACAGCAGCACTCCAAAGATGCAGCTTAGAAGACATCTGTCAGAGCA
Organism: Etheostoma spectabile; assembly: GCF_008692095.1. NCBI lineage: Eukaryota > Metazoa > Chordata > Actinopteri > Perciformes > Percidae > Etheostoma > Etheostoma spectabile. The sequence continues at coordinate 12,552,503 of NC_045742.1, forward strand.
AGTCCTTTATCATTTCCTGTGAGTACAAAATATAGACAAGTGGTTTTACTTTTATACTTATGTTTTTGCAGTCTGAGAAATAATATAAAGGCTCTGCATTTAGTTTAGTGATAATACTTTGTGACTTATATTACTGTCGAAATATGATTGATGATAGGATCTTTTTACAATTAAATGCGTGTCTTTCTTCCGGAATGTATTTTGCTAAAAGTAACTGGTTTGTCCAGTTGTCAAAATTAATTTTTCTGTTGAGGAATAACAATGGAGCTCTTACAGCCCCAACTGGTCACTTGGTGCAACTAAACTAAACTGTGTTCATACTTTTTTGTCACTATATATCAAGTGGCCTCACACTTTTTATATGAAAAGCCATATTAAATATATGCACTGTAGAGCAGACACACAATTGTATTAGAGTAAGACCTGATACTTGTGGAACCTGATCAGACCTTCAGTGGGATTTTTAGTACACCGTTTCACTGTGGTTGTGAGAGTTGTGAAAGCTCTTATTTCATTAAATTAATCTTCACTCAGCCAACTCACATGGAATAAAAATGACACTAAAAACAGAGATATAAGTTATATTTTGCATTTGTACTCTGACCTCATAACTCCTCTCAAGCTACACCATGTTTTTTGTCTCTTATTACAACTTTGTTTTGTAGTATAATTATGTTTTTTTTAAATTTAAAGTCATGTTCTTGTTTCTTTGATCGATTATATTGAGTATGTGTCTAAAATGAATATTTAAGTGTTTTTTCCCATAAAGGTGTTTAAAACAACAATACAGAAAAGGTTGAGAAGGGACAACATTAAACTTCGATCTGGTTACATTCAGATACAAAGCCCACAGGTGGATGTTGGTTTGGAGGTGGGGTTAATGCAGATGTTTATTGTTATGGTTTGGGGTTTTGTTTGGGGTTGTTTACCGTTTGGCCTTCCCTGTGTTTTTGTCCCAGTTTTCTCCGTTGTCTGGTGTTGTAGGTTCTGTAGTATGGTCCCTGGGCGTGTTTTCGGCTTCCTGTTTTTGTTAGTCAGCTTCCTGTCTTGTCTTGTCTTGTCTAACTTCACTTTGTCTGATTGTCCTGCCCCGCCCTGATATGGTTCACCTGATGTGTCACCTGTTCCCCATTACCTCGTTACCTCTTGTATTTAACCTCTG
>NC_045742.1:12553680-12555792 GCF_008692095.1 Etheostoma spectabile
TGCTGCATCATTAGTTTTGTCCTCGAGCCAGTGTACTACATGTTTCTACGAGTTTTCCAGTTCCTCCGTTTTGTTCCCTGTGAGTACTCCCCTGGACTTTCCCCTTGTGATTGCCTTACCCTGCTCTTGCCTTGGTTTTGGAGTTTTTGTGTTTTTTGGATTACCTATGTTTTGGACTTTGCCCGCCTTTGTGTTTCTTGGACTGCAATAAAGACTTTTTGTTGAAGTGCCACTCGCCTGCTTCGACTCTGCTTTTGGGTCCTCCTCCTGTCACATCCCCTTAACAGTTTATGATGTTTAGAAGCAGCAGGTGTTTGCAGAAGTGTTGCAAATAAGTATTGCAGCAGTATATTGAATGGACGTCTTCATTGATATGGGTGCCACAGATATACAATATGTTGTAGCAAGTAGAGTCACACACAGAGTGTGAGTAACAGTGTAACTTGAGTTGTCTTCCTAACTCATGGGCTTGAAAGTTAGTTAAGAACTTCATAGTTTCATGCACCCAGAAGACCTAAAATACAAGAAACTAATTTGCACTAATCATACATCATCAGTGTCTATCATCTAATGATGAGGGCAAGCAAATCTGTTAGCGAAACTGCAGCCAGATGCTCCTCAGCTGTGCTCCCCAGCAGTCAGCTCCCCCTGCTGTCTCCTGCTACAGTCTGACGTGACAGCCAGCTTGTTGCGACCAGGATCCTCCCAACAATCAAACAGATCATGTAGAATATCTGTACTAATTTGTATGGAAATCCATCCAATATATTGCTTCTTGTTACCATGGAACGAAGCTCTTAGCATGGCTACAAACACCGCTGTCCTGTCTGAAGGACAAAATACACTGCAGACACATGGCAGTGGAGCCTCCTTGTCTTTCTTTCTTGGGAAAAAGTACTATAGGAGAAGATGTAGAGGGTGCAATATGGTGAACCCAGGGGAAATCTGTCATCCACCTCCTCTGTCTCATCTGTTTCCTCAAGAGATAGGTCTGGCAATGCAAGACTAGTGTAATTTAAGACTGCATGTATTGCTTTTAATAAGCTTATTAGTTAGGCTTTATTTATTCACGACTACTTATCGAGATCACAGTCTCTTTTGCAACATGAGAACAAATTAATTATACACAAGATAATAGCAAGACAAATAATTCACACAACTCTACCCTGTCTGGTTTGGGACTTGGCTACAGTTTGCAGATCTGATATGCACTCTCATATCACAGGCTTACTATAAATTTGTGGATAAGATTTGCACTGGGGTCTTGATCACGTGTTCATCACCTGCCCCTTTCATCACAACTGTCTTTGGACAGTCCACTCACTATTATATATTTAGTAGCAACAATTATGATACTGTATTTTAAAACCTTTTTGATTTATAAAAGCAAGTTATAACCACTAGAAAATTAGGACCATCTAATTGTTAATAAAACATAGGAATAGGATTTACTTCTTGTTTTTTAAGAAAAAGGCTTAGCTGAGCTCTTTTCAAGGTGAAAAAAGGAGCAATTTTAAATGAAAGAGTCTTTGCCATTTCCTTTCATAACCATAGACTTAAAGACCCACTGACACCTTTATAACTCACTAAGATACATTTCAATCTACCCCGAATGAAAAAGGTGATTTAAGAGGCACAGCTCTGTGATCACTGTAAATTACTCATGTTTTATTTTAGCACTACAGCACTGTCGTCTGGAGGTCTGCCAGGTGTTGAAGTCATGATCAAAGCTAGTGGATCCCAGTGTACCATTGAGGGGTTACCTAATAAAGAAATATGCACATCAGGTAGTTGCTATGTTAGTAAATTACAAGCTATATGTGTATGCATGTTGTGCAGCGGAATAATAAACCAGCAGTAACAGAAACCAGAACCAACCAAAAACCAACAGAAAGCTCTGATGCTCCATGCAGTTTTTGTCATTTCTGTGCATTGACTAATTGGCACGGTCAGGGGTGCAACTACCCAATGTCAGAGGGGTATGCAGCAACAATTCAATTCTTAAATCAGCCTAGTGATGGCATCAGATAAGACAACTTTTATGCAGTAAGGTTGTGCTGCTGTTGAAGTTACATTCACATTTTGGATTTTAAAAAGTACAAATATGGAGAG
>NC_045742.1:12555802-12555879 GCF_008692095.1 Etheostoma spectabile
TAGCACAGACCTTTAAAGAGAGAGAAAGATGTGTCACCCAACGGATGTAACTATAGCCTGTATGTCTGACAGCACAG
>NC_045742.1:12555889-12556368 GCF_008692095.1 Etheostoma spectabile
CAGCTAATGGTAAAACAAAATCTACTAATGATTCCATGGTAAACCAGAGTTATAGCATATGTTATGTTTTCCAGCTTCTTGTCATTTATTGTGCATGCTACCTTATGTTTACCAGTTGTTATTTTACCTTAATAAAATTGGGATATGTCATGAATGGGATTGGTAACCAAAATCTAAATGTAACTATCAGCAACATTGGTTTGTATTAAGTTAGCCGTAAACTCCACTTTAGCTGCTAGTGTTAGCAAAAACTAGCTAGTCTGAGCACAGTCTGTTAACTGAATATTTGCAAGCATCCAAGTTTGGTAGCAAATCTATGCATGATTCAATGGTACACCAGAGTTATTGCATTAGTTATGTTTTCCAGATTCTTGTCATTTATTGTACATGCTACCTTATATTTTCCGGTTTTCAGGTCAGCATCTTCAGTTTTACATATTCTAAGATGGCAGTAAACCCCCATTTGGCTGCTACATTCC
>NC_045742.1:12556378-12563193 GCF_008692095.1 Etheostoma spectabile
AGCAAACGCAAGCTAGTCTATTAACATTAATATTTTCAAACCTCCAAGCACAGACGTCACACTTTAAATCCGACCTGTTGCCTTTCACCATTCACTTATTTAACTGTTGTTGCATCCCTTGACATCCATCTTTCTTTTTCCATTTTTAGCCACCGCCAGCTTTTTTGCTTTCTCCATCTTTTTCCATAGACAACTCACTACTCGTACACTCAAACCTGCTTGCTCAGCACTCTTCTGTGTCGACATTCTGTGATGTAATCTTATGAGAGCGCCTGTTAGTCCTCTAAAATGTGATATAACATTGAGAAAATGCAGAAATGATTTAGAAATGCACAACAGCAGCTACATATAGAAAGTAAAAACAAAAAAAAGTTATTTAAGAGTGCCCAGCCACATAAAAACAATAGTATTTTAATTTTTTGAAATATGTTGTTTAAAAATGTAACAGAGTCCATAGTAGAACGTCAGACATTACCACAAAGTATTGAAATACGTGTTGCCAGGCACCTTTAAAAAAAGAAATGTTTACCATCGCTATGTTGGTGCTGCGCCGCATTTAGCGCATACCCACTTATTGAGCCACTGGGCAGGGTGACTTTATGAGTGCCCAGAGTCCTGTCTGTTTATATTATACTGATAATTAAAACAATCTTTATTCATAGCGTACTTTCCAAAAAACAAGTTACAAAGTGCTTTACAAAAGACATGTTGATTGATTGATTGATACAGACTCTAGAGTGTCAAACAGCCTTAAATATATATAAATATATATAAATAATAAAATAATAAATTTTGCTGGAGAGTGTGGAAAAACATGAAGGATCATTTTGTAATAGCTAAAAAAAATGGCATCATGGAAAGAGTGTTCTTAACAATGTTACAGCAGACAGTAGTTTTGATTGGGAGATAAACGACAGGCACGTTAATAATTGTAGTAGGTATATGTAATGTTTCGCTGTACTTTGATTAACAGTAGGGGTAGCCTAGGAGCAAATTATTGCTGGCGTTAGACAGAGCCAGGCTAGCTGTTGCCACCTGTTTCCAGTCTTTATGCTAAGCTAAGCTAACCTGTTGCTGGCAGTACCTTCATATTTAAAACATTAGGTATAGCCTTCTCATTTAACTGCGCCAAAAATAAAATGACGTCAAACCAATTCCAGTAAAATGAAAGAAGATATATAAAACTGTTTGAAGATGCTGCTGTAATAAATCTCCTGATCATGCATTCCCCCCACTCCTCCATCCCTCCCCTTCCTCCCCTCTTCCTTCTTCTTCTTTTAGTTAAGTGGCAGTATACATTTGGCTTGAATAGAAGGATTTAAAAATAGGTTTTCTATGGAAATAAATGCAGGATTACATGGACGTGCTTATTATGTGAATCTGCAGAAACAGCTACTTGAACATGCATTAATTTGCCAAAAACAGACACAAGCTGTTCTTAAAATGACCAGACCAAACGCTAACCAGTTTAATTGTTATTCCCTGGCTTGCACAGCAAAAGCATGATTTAGGAAAATAAATTAAATGGAGATATCTGTTTTTGCAAATGAGCCCTTCACAAATACCCTTTAGTCACACACGGTCACTTATACACTGCATGTAAACCTTGGTTATTTTTTCGAATCCATTATTAGCATCTGTCACGTCTTATTGGTGCAAATATTTAAGATAAAAACAGCACAAGTGTGTTTTTAATTGACCAAAAGAGGAGATAGTGGCAGAGGAGGAGGAGAAGAGAGATAGGAAGAGAGAGAGAGGACATTCTTGCTCTTACTAGCAGACACCCACACACAATTTCTTGCCAGACACCCACACACACTTTCTCACATACGCTGCATAAACATCGGAGCACCTGCGTTATAGCCACTCTGTCTTTGGATCTGTTCTTGACGGGCTCGTATTGGCAAGATGCCTTCCTGTGGCTGGTTGTTGTTGCCTCTGTTTGTGGCAGCACTAACAGGTAAAAAGTTCCTTCTTTATTGCCGCTAATTTGTCTGAGTGTCTCTGATCTTTGTGTAAAGACTTTTGTTGAGCTGGTGTACTGTGATGATCATTATTTCCAATTGTATATAATTATAACAGAACCTGGCGTGGGTATAAAATGTCAAAAAAGGTCATATCCAACCAGTTTTGATGGCATGTTTTTAAACAAGCTTGCAAATTGTGCATTTGAAGAACTTTGACGAAATTGCCATCTGCTCTTTTTGTGCCTGTTTATTTTCTGCTTTGCATAAAATGCTATTTTAGAAAAAGAAAACAGCTCTGTCTAATACTCTTCCCTTTTTCATATTTAAAAAAATCATCTGTGAACATGGACATGATTGAACTACATTCAATTGCTTTCTTGATTTCATCTTTATTTTTTGCACAGCTTCCTGGTTTGAGCTAATGTCCTGAGCTTTTAAGTTGCATTGATTCCACAGTTCACTCTGACAATCACTGTGTCTTAAAAGATCCAACACAATAAGTCACCAAAAGAAAGAGCAGTCCTTTACACTGATCTAAAAATGTGCTTACACAGCTCAGCTTGATCACTACTTTGTGTCACTCTCAAAGGTCTTTTTCCAATGTGCCTTTCTCATTTCAGGAAACACTATTGGTGTTGTTACATACAAGCAAACTGAGAGGAACTGCTCTGTTTCCCCACCAGTAAGTGAAAAGAAGCAACGTGATTGTAATGTGCAACATTTATTTGACAGAAATGATTCAAAGTAGTCACACAGCATTTTCCTATCATGAGATTTGTTGCCATACATACAGAGTTTTGTACAGTTAAAGTTAATGATTACTGCACTACAGTTAATGATTACAGGGAGATACAGATAGGGATGAAACAGCAGTTGTGCAGGTTTTAATCAAATCAGAGACTTTTCTCACTCTCAGTTTATCTATGTGTTTCTCTATTTGTGTGTTTGTGTGTGTGTGCGTGTGTGTTACAGTACCTCCCCAGCACAGCAGTAGATACCACTCTCCAGCTGAAGGAGTTACAGGAGAAAATGCTTTCACTGAATATCTCTGCCTACATTATCCCTGGCACTGACGCTCACCTGGTACATCTGCTGTCTTTCAAAATTAATTAATCTGGGATTTAACTATGTGTGTATGTGAGAAAGTGTATTTGTGCGTACGTGCGTGAGATACATTACTAACCTCTCTTTCCCTGTCAGAGTGAGTATATCGCACCACGTGATGCCAGGATGGCCTTCATGACCGGCTTTACAGGCTCCGCAGGTACAATCCCTTTCTGCCTCTTGTCTTCTCTGCCTCCTCCTCCTCCCCCTCTTCTTCTTCATCCTCTTCCTCCCCGTAACTCAACTCCCCAAGTCTGAGTGCCACAGCCATGCAGCTCCTCTTCTTTTATCCCGCATCCTCATCATACAGCCATCTCCTCGGTCATTTAGTGTCATCGCTTTCACTCCCTCGTTTCATCCATTGCACCTTCTCATTCATCTGCTTAACTTCACCATCTTATCATGAGATATGTATGTCCATATGATAATGGAGAACACAGGTAATTTCTGTACTCAGCTATTGCACACATGAAAGGATAAGAAGACAGGTCACATTTTAGTAAAGTGCTGTTCACACCAGACTCCATAAAGAAAAGTCAAATTTTCTGGGCCTCCGTTAAGAATCAGACACATTTTAGTTTCAGCTGCTGCTACTTAAGTGTATTTATCTCATGTAAGGTTACAACAGTGGAATGATAATGTAAGCCCTGATTAAATATCCACCACACATCACCAGGTTGCCTCTGTGTTTCTTCTTAACCTTCCTGTTTCTCCTCACACGCCTGCATTTTTCAAGATTAGATGACCCATCATACATTGTTCTAAATCAACTGTGACATTTATAGTCGTTTATAATTCACTGTCAACGCTGCCCTCCCCATAACACAGCTGCTGTCCTGCCTCTCCTTAGGCACTGCCGTAGTGACTCAGACCAAGGCCGCTCTGTGGACAGACAGCCGCTACTGGGTTCAAGCTGAGAGACAGATGGACTGCAACTGGGAGCTGGAAAAAGATGGTGGGGGGGCAATCGTTTTGTGATTGTAGATAAGTTATGACAATGCAGTAGTCATGGATTCCATTCAAATATTTGTGGTTTTGATGATCTGGTCTAAAAATATCCTGTCAAATGCTGCAACTATTATCCTCCATAAGGATTTACATGATAAAAATAGCTCACTTACAAACTAAAAGTCACTGCATGGTTTTAACACTGAACATATGATGCTGATGTTAACACATTTGTTATGCAGAGTAGCTTTTGTTGTAGGGCAAGTCACAATTTAGAATTTGTGTTGGCACCTAGCAGGGTTGACACCAGACTCTTCTCAGTTGAATCAGAGCAAATCTCAAATTTGTCGGAAGTTGAGAATGTGTTTTTTCATTTGTTTGCGTTTTCTATACCGCCCAGCTATTTTAGTTACATCATTAGGTGAAAGTATATGTGTGACCAGTTTTTAAAGGTGTACGTCTTCAGTGGGTAAATATGTGCTTAAGGCCGAAAATCACAGAGAGGTACCAACGTAAAACTATTGAGAGACGGACTAATGGCCGCATCCATGCGAGCGAGCGCCAATATGACCTCAAAATGACGTAAATCTCACTAGCATAAATACTTAATTGCTTGTTTCACTTTTTAAACCTTTACATTTTAATCAGTTTGGTAAAAATATAGATTTGTGTTTATATAGTATGTATGCTATATGAAATTATGAGATTGATGGAAACTGTAATGTGTAATCAGTTTTTACATATTGACAATCTTCTATTCCACATTTTGTTGCAAAGCAATTTCTGTAAATTCAATTGAATACACATCTAATTGTGTGTATGGATGTATGGATTTATGCTGTCACATCCTCTAAAGTAAAAAATAACTTGAATCTGTCATGTGTGATGTTCCCCAGTGTCCATCAGCAGTGTAGCAGAGTGGCTGATCTCTGAGGTCCCGTCAGGCAACGAGATCGGCTTTGATCCCTTCCTCTTCTCCCTCAGTGAGTCTTTATTCTCCATCCCTCCTGTCAGTCCATGTTAACATCAATAAAGTGTTCCCCAAGTAGATGGAAAATTATCAATGGAGCCATTCAGACGCCACGCCGACTGTTTATTTGTGATTGATTAGGCTCAGTGTGTAATCATCTGCAATTTCCTCCATTAGAAACGCATGAGGACTACCGCATCAACCTGGAGTCAAGCAATCTCAGCCTCAAGTCTGTCCCTGTTAACCTGGTCGACCAAGTATGGAAGGACAGGGAGCCCATCCCATCTAACAATCTCACCCGTCTGCCCGACAGAGTCATACGTGAGTTTCCTTATTGTCTGTGCTGTTAATTCACACAGCTGGTCTGCCTGTGTGGTGCTCCTTATCTATGTGCTGACATACCTGCAAACTGGATGGAAAGCAATAAGCAGCTCCACAAACACAGCCATAAACAGCCTGTTCATGTTTTTTTATGGCTGGCTGAAGTTCAAATACGAACTTTGAGTGAAAGATAAAGTCTCTGGAAAAGGAAATTGTCTGGACGCCGTGGGCCTTATTAGTCTTTATGGTCAGACAATAGACAAATGGAACAAATGGAGAGCATCATAAACCTGATGGTCTGTGTGTGTGTTTTGTGGGTGTGTGTGTGTGTGTGGTGTGTTGTGTGTGTGTGTTGTGTGGTGTGTTGGTGTGTGTGTGTGTGTGTGTGTGTGTGTTGTGTGGCGCGTGTGCATGCGTGTGCGTGCGGTGTGCTGCGGTGGTGGTACAGTACCTCCCCAGCAGCAGTAGATACCACTCTCCAGCTGAAGGAGCAAATGCTTTCCCTGAATATCTCTGCCTACATTATTCCCGGCACTGACGCTCACCTGGTACATCTTCTGTCTTTCAAAATTAATGATAACAGGTAGATACAGAAATGGATGAATCAGCAGTTGTGCAGGTTTTCAATCGAATCCGAGACTTTTCTCTCTCTCTCTCTCTCTCCTCTCCTCTCTTCTCTCTCTCTCTCTCTCTCTCTCCCTCTCTCTCGTGTGTATAAATGCTGTCTCACAGTTTGGAAAAGCTTTCTCTATATTGTCAATCTGGGTGGAGTATAAAAGTGATGAGCAGTGTGCAGACAAGAAGAAGACAAAGAGAGACAAAGGCAAAGAAAAGTTGAAAATCACAGATATCTGTCTGCACTTGGGATAAAGCATCATACAGAAGGCACTACTATTCACATTATTGGAGCTGCACTAATCAATATTTTCCATCCATCCATCTTCATCCGCTTAACATCAGCCAGCTCGGGCTGGGGGATTCCGAGGCGTTCCCAGGCCAGGTTGGAGATATAATCCCTCTACCTAGTCCTGGGTCTTTCCCGAGGCCTCCTCCCAGCTGGACGTGTCTGGATGCCCAGGAGGCATTCTTACCAGATGCCCAAACCACCTCAACTGGCTCCTTTTGACGCGAAGGAGCAGCGGCTCTACTCCAAGTTCCTCACAGATGACTTCTCACCCTATCTCTAAGGGAGACGCCAGCCCCCCTTCAGAGGAAACCCATTTTGGCCACTTGTTCCCTGAATTTTGTTCTTTTATTCTTCTCCCATACCCGCTGCTTTGCCTCTTTCACGGCAGAGGCTGCAGCCCTTCTGGCCCTTTAGTACCTTGCAACTGCCTCTGGATCCTTCTGGGGTAGCATATCCCGGAAAGACTCCTTCTTTAGTCGGACGGCTTCCCTGAGCACCAGTGTCCACCAGGGTGTTTGTGGGTTACTGCCCCTTGAGGCACCCAAGACCCTAAGATCACAGCTTCAGCAATGGAAACTTTGAACATTGTCCACTCAGG
>NC_045742.1:12563203-12563358 GCF_008692095.1 Etheostoma spectabile
AACCTGAGTGGACAATGTTCAAAGTTTCAGCCTCCACAGGGATGCATGAAAAGTGAGTTGAAAGTCTGTTGAACAGGGGCCTCCTCCAAACGTTCCCAATTTACTCGCACTACCCGTTTGGGCTTACCAGGTCTGTCCAGAGTCTTCCCCCACCC
>NC_045742.1:12563368-12563494 GCF_008692095.1 Etheostoma spectabile
CTTACCAGGTCTGTCCAGAGTCTTCCCCCACCCCCTGACCCAACTCACCCCCAGATGGTGATCAGTTGACAGCTCCGCCCCTCTCTTTACCCAAGTGTCCAAAACATACGGCCTCAGATCAGATGA
>NC_045742.1:12563504-12563610 GCF_008692095.1 Etheostoma spectabile
CAATTATAAAATCGATCATTGACCTTTGGCCTAGGGTGCTTTGGTACCATGTACACTTATGAGCATGCCTATGTTTGAACATGGTGTTTGTTATGGACAATCCATG
>NC_045742.1:12563620-12563756 GCF_008692095.1 Etheostoma spectabile
AAGTCCAACAACAGACAACCACTCTGGTTTAGATCAGTCCCATCCTCCCAATCGTGCCTCTCCATGTCTCCATTATTACCCACGTGTGCGTTGAAGTCCCCCAGTAGAACTATGGAGTCCCCCACTGGAGCCCTAT
>NC_045742.1:12563766-12569147 GCF_008692095.1 Etheostoma spectabile
ACTCCATTCAAGGTCTCCAAGAAGGCCAAATACTCCGCACTCTTGTTTGGTGCATATGCACAAACAACAGTTTAAAGGGAGGTGACCCTCTCATCCACCGAGGTAAACTCCAACGTAGCAGCGCTCATATTTTTATATGAACAACGGGTTAATTGACTTTGTGTAATGTGAAAGGAGTTGCTCTTGGTGACAGACTCACAGAGAATAAACCTGTACACCAGACAGGTACAGTTACTGACTAGCTGATGAACATAGTGGAACATTCAATAGCTTAATAGCCAAATATTTCCCTCAAAAGTTTCTGGAGACCAAAACAACTAAAATAAGGGCCAATACTGCACACAAACAGGACTCTAAATGAATAATAATGTTTTTATCTTATTTTTTACTTCACCTTGATTTGTTGAAAGCCATTAAGAACAGGTTCTTATTTGCAATGGCAGCCTGATGTTGCTCTGTGTCTGCTTGATGTGTAAATACTGTAGAAAATTGTTTGCTTTGAAGTTTAACTCATCAACTTTATAAGATAATATCTCAGTGCTGTTCCATAATGGCTTTAAAAACAATGTATTCAAGTTCAATAAGAGTTTTGGCAAACATATTATAAATATCAATGTCTGGCCCACATGAGCATCAAGTCTTTATTGTCATGTGGATGTTAATAAAATTAAAATGTGTGTGTTTGCAGAAAGGCCCTGGCAGAAAAAAGTGATGCAAATACGGGATCAGATAAGAGACAATCCATATGAACCAACAGCTCTTCTGCTGTCAGCACTGGATGAAACAGCCTGTAAGTAACTCTGAAGCTTTCCATGAATTGATTTAGAAAAATGAATATTGAACCACTGCTGAAAACACTTAAATAAGCTTAAATTATTACCAGAAGTCTAAAAATGACTTAAAAATAAAATAAAAAGATAGATAATATTTAAACAGGATACAGCTTTACAGTACAATGCACAAAATATTCGAAAATGGCTGAAAAGTACTCCCAGGTGGTTTATTTTCTTTCCCATTTGTAGGATACCTAATGGCTGCAGGGCTCTCAATATCTGCTTAGTTTTGCTTACGCGTCAGGCAGGTTCTGGAAATGCGGTTTGCATCAAAATAAAATGAGAGGAGAAGAACAAAGCACAAATATAACCATGGCTTTAGGGTTCCTGAGGAGTTGCTGTCTGAAAGGTTGTGATAAGAATACAGTAATCAGACTCACAGGCAGTTTAACCACAATACAAAATGACAAAACACTACAGATTAGACTACAAATGTTTTTTTTTTAAATGGACAATACTGTTATCACATAAGACGATGTTTAAAAAGGCAAAAAGATGAATATGAACATGACTTTTTCTGAAATTTACAATCCATTATTATCAACAGTAATCATGTTATTATCACTGGACATTCAGTTCAGCACTTTCTAAAAGAACAATACAATTCAAAAGCAATCTTTCTTTATTTCACACACAGAAGCCCTGCTGAGCATCATACCTGACTTTTTTAGAATTAGCGAGTCTGTTTTTAATGACAGGGACACAGAGGGAGTCACATCCTTCTGATTAAAATATTAGATATAAACAACATGTCTTGGCTCAGGTGGATATAGCAGATAATGTACATAAGTGCATGAGTTGCTGCTGACATTCAGGGGTGGTGGTGTATACTTTTGATTTCTAGGGCTGTTTAATCTGCGCGGCAACGATATCCCATACAATCCCTTCTTCTACTCCTACACACTACTCACAATGGATGAGATCTGGTAAGTCCATTTTTCAGTGATAACGTGTGAACATGTGGGACTCCTTTCTTATGTCACTGTTCTGCTCCATCAGAAATACTAGGATTTAAGGAAATTTAAGTTATATAAACCTTTCCTTCTGCCACATCTCCTAGGCTTTTTCTCCATACAGACAGAGTAACAGATGAATTGAGGGTGTACCTAAATGCCTCCTGTAACGGGTCCTACTGTGTACAGCTAAAGAGCTACGACACTGTTCGAGATCATCTGAAGAAGTACGTGGCCCAGCCTGGGGTTAAAGTGTGGATCGGCACAGAGTACACAAACTACGCACTTTATGAAATCATCACACCAGAGGTACATAGATATAATTTTCCATTATATTTACTATACTGCATAATTCCCTTTTTTGTAAGTTTTATATTATGATCCAGTGAAATGCACTTTGTACATAAAGTATAATAATCTGTTTGTATTGCTGTAGTGTTGCAGCTGTAGTGAGTCACCACTTACTGGTTGCTGCGCGAATATTTTTGATCCGTGTTGTGGACAAAACCCAAGTTTTCAAAGCTGCACAAATCAAATGACTGTTCAATGTGAAAGGCATCACTTGTATTGAAGAACGCTTTAAAGATTTATCACCAGACTCTGCAGTTTCCATCTACTCAAAAGAGTATTTTAGTGTCTTAAAGACACTAAAAAACTTAGACACTGAAGACACTTAAATTTGTGTCAAAACTCATTTTGAGTATGTTTTACATCAAAATGTCTCTTTTCTCTTTCTGCTGAATGTGTAAACTGGTTGGTAACACATTTACTGTTTCAACTTTATAAGGTGATAATCCGTCAATATTGTGTTTACAGCTTGTTTTGCTGCCCCCAAGTTACCAAAAAAATCAATGAATGCAGGTTTAATCTAATTTAAATCACACATGACCATTTATTTGCAGATCACCAGGCTGAATAGTCAATTTGTAGAACCCACAGCTTCCAATAACTAAATAACTACCTTTTCCCTTGTAATAACAATAATCCAATGAATTGTCATTAACAAGTTTGTATGATATCATATGAAAACTTATGCACAACAATTCGTATGATATCTCACAAAATTACGACGACCGGTAACCGTTTATCTAATGTACTGACACTAGAGGGCGCTCCCATATAGTGCCGTCAGTGTGGGGCCTGCAGTCATCGAATACATACAGACTACAGTGCACAACTTTTCTAGCTATATGCACAAGTACTTCATGAGAACAGCCTTTGTAGTTTTTGGAAGTAAATCCACACAAACAGTTATAAATGTGTCTATTTTAAGTAGAAAGGTCTGCTCATATAGTTTTTGCATAACCCTAACAATAACCTTTTTTTGCATCATGTAGGAGAAACTAATGACCAGCTCATACTCTCCTGTGTTGACGACTAAAGCAGTGAAAGATGACACTGAGCAGCGAATCTTGAGGGATGCTCACGTATGTCATCTACTCACAGACACTCACGTTATACACATCCACACCACCATATAAATGCACACATGAGCACAAATATAATACAGCCTCTAAAACATTTACGTGAGGCTATAATCATTCCAGGAACTCATTAATCAGACTCCACTGTCAGAGTGGTGGGACATTTATGAATCGTTTTCATTTGGAGCTTGGAACGCTTCAGTGAACACACATCCTGATACATTTATTACCCTGTCCAAAGATGTCTGAACAGCCTTGCAACAAGTCATTTAAATTGTCAGCCTGTTTGTTTTGCGTTGTTGTGATTGATGCTGAGACTCTCCTGGTCAGTGTGTCGTTTTGACTCTGTGTAGGTGAGGGATGCAGTTGCGGTCATCCAGTTGCTGATGTGGCTGGAAAAGGCTGTGCCAGAGGGCAAAGAGACAGAGCTGACTGCTGCAGAATATGTTAATGAGTGTCGCAGGTGAGTGCACATAAGATGGAGAAACAGTATTCGCTGAACAGGAAGTGCCATGAAAACACTGAAGTTCAAACTTAGTCATGTTCAAAAGACACTTAAGTCACAGCTATTATAAACATCGTTACAGCAAACAGAATGACAGCCGAGGCCCGAGCTTTGAGACTATCTCTGCGAGCGGACCTAATGCTGCTCTTGCTCACTACAGGTAAGATTTATTCATATTCGTCCCTCTTCTAACTGTCTTCTTCTTTTTCATGTACCCTATATCAAACATGTACAGTATATCTATCTTTTCTTAGCCTTTAGCTTGCAACATTATTAAAGGACCTTAGGGGTGGTTTTAGACATGGTTCCTTATGTTACTACTGCACCTTTTTTAAAGCATACAGTACATTTTAAACTGATTTAGTGAAGGGGGCATTCTGGTGGCCTGGGAGCTTGCTAATATAATAGCCGGTGGTGGAGGAAGTACTCAGATGCTTTACTTAAGTGAAAGCAGAATACCATTGTCTAAAAATACTCCATTATAAGTAAAAATTGAATTCAAAATATGTATTAAGTAAAAGTACAGAAGTATTATCAGCAAAAAATATGTAAAAAGCAGTAAAATATTTTACTAGTAAATAAGTTCTTCTGTAGCCAATTTTAGTCCCATTGTATACTACTTGGTAGATTATTAGTATAGTAGCCTGTAGGTTGTTTTTTCATTTAAAAACTAACTAGTAACTATAAGTGTAACAGAGTAAAAAGTGCAATATTTTGTTGTCCCTGGTTGGAATCTGGACTTTGTGGATTTACACCCTCCCCACCTCTCTCTCTCTCTCTCTCTCCCTCTCACTTGCTCTCTCTCTTGCTCTCTCTCTTTCTCTCGCTCTCTCTCTCTCTGTGAAAAATTGTCGAAAAAACACTGGCATGGTCCTTCAAGTGCACTATAAGTGCCGTCTGCAATCTATCATTTCCTGTTTGTTTGTTTTTGCAGCCCTTCAGAAGAATCAAGCAGGAGTTTGACGGTTGATGAGATGTACCTGGTGGACTCTGGCGGCCAGTATCTGTGAGTAAAAACACACTCTGCTCACTGACTCTCCAGTTTCACATCACATCATTTGCATTTGAAATGAGTCATCATGTCTCTCACTACTATCAGAGACGGGACCACTGACATCACTCGGACAGTTCACTGGGGAACCCCCACAGCAATGCAAAAGGTAATACTTTAGATATTATACTGAAAGAGTGAATGTTTTCAGGGATATTGACATTTCATCCATCAAAGCAAAAAATATGAATAATCATCCACTGCTGCAGTCGATCAGTGGAGTTTTTCAGGATCTCTTTCTGTATATTTTTTTTATTGACATTATTTTAAAAGCCAGCAAGTTTTTTGTATTTGGCTGTAAGAATCTTAACCCCATGTGTTGTCTTCCCATCAAAATTGAAAGTCAACATTTTGTTGATGCTTTTTAATCCATTGTTTAAAAAAAAATTTCTTACATTTTTGTCCCTTTTTCAAAAAACTTTTCAATGTTTGACACTTTTTTCGACGTTTTTAACACTACATAGTAACGCTAACTTATTAACTTTAGTTTTATAGTTGTTTTTGGAATTTATGGTCAACAAACCTAATTTTTAGGAAATTATACCTAATGTTTGAGTTATAAAAGCAGAAATTAGGAATTATTAAGACTAAAATTAAAGGAATGTATGTTGATGG
>NC_045742.1:12569157-12572916 GCF_008692095.1 Etheostoma spectabile
ACTGGAATATGTCAACTTTTACTCAATACTATTTCAAAATCACTTCAATTTCTTTCTCCAAATTCTTCAAAAATGAATAAGACACCCACAAATTAATGTAAGTACAGATTTGTACTTGCCAAAGAGCGTTTTGTGGAATCAATCATGTTATCTTGGGTAATTAAAAAAAACATTGATATAGGAAAACGGGTCACTTTGACCCGAGGACAACATGAGGGTTAAAGGCCCTGACACACCAACCCTAGAATCGGCCGTCGGACAGTCTGGCGAGGTCGGTGACTTGAGTCTGTTTGGTGTGTTCCGTTCCGTCGTCCGTTGGACGGGCCGGCAACCTTCATTTTGGCCGACCTGACATGCTCACTTGGAAGGCGGGCAGTGCTGGCAGTCAGACTCAAATTACCAATCTGATTGGTGGAGTGCTAACCCGGAAATGACGAGCGGGATGAGCCGGACTACAGTCTCTCAATCTGACGAAAACCTTTTAAACTGAACTTTGTCAATCTAAAATGGAGATAGATTCAGTAACCGCATGGCTTATTTCTAACTCTAACCCTAACCCTAACCCTAACCCTAATCCCCCTAACCCTAACCCTAATCCCCCTAACCCTAACCCTAACCCTTAAAACGTTTTCAGAAACATGTTTCAGTGAACTGTTCAGTAAAATACAAAGGCAAGCCACAATGACAGTCTGGCTTTAGATTTCTGGAGAAATCAGACCCCCGTGACACGTTCGTCCAATCAGCTGCCGTCGGAAGTTGGCATTGCTTTGGTGTGTTCCGAGGCACTTTTTTTGGCCAATTTGGGAAGGCCTTTTCTGCCAACAGTCAGATCAGGTCGGGTTAGTGTGTCATGGCCCTTACAGTAATGTTCTTTTACAAAACATAATTGAAAATAGCCCTTTAAAATACCCTTTACCTGTCGTTAACCACACGTCTTGCTTCGCAGGAGGCCTTCACTCGAGTGCTCATGGGAAACATTGAGATATCTCGGACCATCTTTCCCTCAGGGACAAGAGGTGGGAATGGAAAACATTCACACGCTTAAAATGAGATTTACAATTATTCCATCCTTAAACCTTTCATAGTTTCACCACTAGAGAGCCTTGTTTCTCCACTTGCCAACATTTAGTGAAATTTTTTGAGTGGATAAACTGCAGCAGGATGTTTGATTCAAGCTCTCTGTGTCTCTTTTGTTTTTCAACAGGTGTAAACATGGAGATGCTGGGTCGCCGTGCATTGTGGGAGGTGGGCCTGAACTATGGCCACGGAACAGGTCATGGTGTTGGAAACTACTTTGGAGTTCACGAGTGTATGTACTCTTTTTATTTCCCACACATTTTTCAAGTTTGCAACCCAATTATGAAAATGATTTCAGTATAGTGACATCTTCTTCTACCACTAAAAACAGCATAAATTCATTCGACTAAAACAGAGTTCAAAGGCAGATTTCAGTGATCAGTAATGCCTAAAAGCATCATGATTATGATGCACAAGAGGTTGTTTTACATCAAATTGCACTTCATTTCACGAAGGTGCTAATACAGTAAGTGGAAGTGATACAATTAATAAACTGGCAAGCAGTTTGCATGTTTCAGCGCACATTTAATTTTGCAATACAACCACTTCTGATGTGCCCCAAATACACTTAAACAGAAGGAGCTAACAACTGCACAGTGTAGGAGAACAAGCCACAGGGAGATGGCTGAATCTCTGGTGTAGAGCCGCAACCAAAGATTTTTTCAGATTAATCTGAAATTATTTTCTTAATTAACTGACGTGAAATAGTGAAAAATGTCCATAATATTTTCCCATAGTGACATCTTTAAATGTTTTGATTTGTCTGACCCTTCAAATTAAAAAGGCTTACAGTTTGTGATGACATAAAACAGAGGGTAGCGGCAGACCAGAGAACATTTTTGAGTAATTTCATTCAATTCAATTTTATTCATAGTGTCAAATCATAACAAAAGGACACTACTGATAGAATAGGTCTAGATCTTAATATAATTTTTAGACCCAACAATTCCCCCCAAGAACAAGCATTTGATGCAACAGCGGCGAGGAAAAACTTTCCTTTTAACAGGCAGAAACCTCGGAGAGAACTTGGCACAGAGAGAGTGAGAGAGAGAGAGCGAGCAAGAGAGAGAGAGATATGACATAATAACTTATTAATTTTTTAATTATTTGTTTTAAAATATTTATTCCTGAAAAGGAGGAGTACAGCATAATAAGACAACACTATACAAAATTTGAATGGACAAAACTTAATAGACCTCAATTCATGTCATGCTAACATGCAGGAAATATTATTTAATTTTGGGGTACAGGGAAAAAACCCGGTTTGTAACTTTAAGGACACAACTAAATATGGAAATGTAAAAATTAATGAAATGTTGGTGGTGGTCTAATTTGTATTTGAATCATGTAATATTGGGATCTTTTTCCAGGGCCAGTGGGCTTTCAGAGCAACAATATTCCCTTCAGAACTGGCATGTTCACGTCTATTGGTGAGATGTTATTCTTTCTCAAAAAAATCCACATTCACTACTACCATTATGATCATTTTAAATGTAATGAACTTTGCATTTCATGGCTTAAATGTTTAAATGTAGAAAAACCGATAATGCTTTTCTCTAAGAACCTGGATATTACAAGGAGAATGACTTTGGGATCAGGATTGAAGATGTTGCTGTTATCGTACCTGTACATACAAAGGTAGATACAACACAGAGCTTAATTGATAATCAAGAATCATGTCAGCAATTTCCTGTTTTTAATGAATAATAATAATGTAACATCTTGGTGAATGTGCTTTTCTTTCCCTCAGTATGGTCATAACTACCTGACTTTTGACACTGTGTCACTGGTTCCATATGACAGAAAGCTGATTGACACCTTGCTCCTTAGCTCAGAGCAGGTAAGAAATTGTATTTGACTACATAATCAACTGTATATTGAGATGTGACTCCAATTTAATTCTTTATTTTTTAAAATGAGGGACTGAAAAGTGTTTACCCAACACATTTAATAAATACCCGGTAACAAGCTATAACGTAAGTTTACTTCCCCAAACATATGATCAGTTTCCTGTTCTAAATACCTTTCAGTATAACAAAGAGCGACCAACCAAGTCTTTCGTTTTCCTGCTTTACGAGTGCTGGTTTCCTCTTAAAATCCCCCCTGTACACTTCAGGTCTAAGCTTCTCTGCAGCTCAGAAATCAAAACATGCTTTGAGAGAGAAAAAAACCTGTGTGAAATCAACTTTGATGTTTTGTTTCTTTTCATCTTAGGAGAAAATGTATGTCTTTTTGTACAGAAAAGAACATGTTTACAAAATATTAACTTTTCAAATACAAAGAAAAACTTGTTTTTTGGCTGCAAAACTTGAGCTCATATTTTTTTTCTCCAGCTTCAGTTCTGCTTCAAAGGGTCTGTGCTCAAAACAGGTTTGAAGCTAGAAGTTAAGAAAGTTAATAAAGAAAATATAACAGACTTGAGTTGACCAGTGGAAAGTAACTAAGAACAGTTACTCAAGTACTGTACTTTTGTACTTTTGCTTAAATTTTTATGCAAAATGTTTACTTTTAGCCTACTGGTACTTTTACTGCAGTGAATGTTAATGCACGCTTGTTGCACTGCTGTCGGTATAGCGTTGATAACAAGAGTCCAGGCCTGAGGACATATAGGACATCAATATGATATATGAGGACATCTACAGGCCAATATTGACTTTTGGAGATAGCGCCACCAACTGGCAA
>NC_045742.1:12572926-12574523 GCF_008692095.1 Etheostoma spectabile
GCCTTATATGACAAACATCATCCGTTTTACATGAAACTTTTAATGTGTGAACTACATGTGATACTGAGCCGCCCCCTATACTTTAACCACGCCCATTCACTCAGGCCACGCCCCTTTCATAACATTTGAACCATTTAAGGTAGAGTCTTGTGTGAGGTGTCAATGAACTCAGCAGAGACTTCCTTTTTCAATGGTGAGGGTTTGACCCGCCCCCATATGAGTCAGCCACGCCCCCTTTCACAGATAATGAAATGCAGTCTTGTGTGAGTTATCATTGAACTGCACGGTGGCAAGGAGCGGCGTCCGCCAGTAACTCTTTAATTTATTTTGTATTTTTTTATCCCTGTGGAGCAGTTGTCCTTAGACCAGGACGATACAGTATTATTATATATATTTATATTTAATTTGTGTGTCATCCGCTGTTCAACTGATACCTGTTTTTCCAATGCCAGCAGTGTACTGCTTGGTTATGACTTTCATTGAGAGTGATCTTTTCTTGCTCCAGCTTCACTGGCTGAATAAATACTATGAGACAATACGGAGCCTGGTGGGTCCTGAGCTGGACAAACAGGGTCTACATGAGGAGAAGGACTGGATGCTCAAACACACAGAGCCTTTCATGATGTCTGGATCTTCTGCTTCTGTTTGCTTCTCATCGCTGACCCTCATCGCTCTGGCTGTCGCTCTCCTCCACAACATCATTTGAGCATCTTCATCTTTTTTGCACTTTCACAGCAGACTTGCACACTAATGTTACCCCTATGCAGTCTCTATTGAGCAGCTATACCAAGTTGAGAGATCCACTGCAATTTAGATTTTTTTTATTTAAATATATCTTTAATTATTAATTTAATTTAATTGGGTGGGTAAATAGCTGAAATTGTGGTGTTTAAAAGGTAAAGATGATTGTTTGTGTGATCTTTTTATGTAAAAACTTTTTGTTTTTTAATCTGGACATTTGTATGACCAGCTGATTTAATTTCTATTTTATTAAAGTAACACTCTTTAACACAAAGAGTCATGAATCTGATAACTTTATGACTTGAAAAAATCCAGATTCATATTCTTATGGATTAACTTGCACAAGAGTATATAAATCACTTAAAATTAGCTCCAAACTAAAACACCATAAGGCCCAAAGTTTAAAAATTATGTTATAAAAAGTATGCAGCGGGTCAACTTCATTTTCCTGACAAGGCTAGCGGTGCTTTGTGTCAATTTGACAGCAGCCAACCATCCTGTGTGAGTTGGAGCCATAGACTGTATAAAACCATGGACAGTTAAATTATCAAACAGGCTGCCGCGAAAAAGAAGGCATACATACATTTGGTAGGCCCTCTAGGTAGGCGCTGTCGGTACACGCTCCGTTCTGCCTGCACGATCCGTCCTGCGCAGATGATAATACGGATTTACGAGGATTTAAGATGCCCGATCTATTCCACAGTAGTGGTCTGCTGTCAGCCTCCACCGGAAAGCCAACGTTAGTTTAGCTAACAGCTAATTTGGTTATCTGCTAGCTGAGATAGCATGTAAAAGACCTTCAAATATATATATGTAAGAAAGTTTACCCACCCATGCTAAAGTTGATTAAAAAGAT
>NC_045742.1:12574533-12574763 GCF_008692095.1 Etheostoma spectabile
ACATCTTTTGGAAATTGATCTTAATGCTTTTGTTAAAAAAAATTACAATTTTAAGCACACCAATTTTCTTTGTGAATGAATATGTATGTATGTAATGTATTGTAAATAAATAAATGTTCTTCCTTAAAATACAGGAGGCATAAATATACACACCTCTATGTTAAATTCCCATAGAGGCAGGCACAGTTTTATTTTTTAAGGCCAGTTATTTCATGGATCTAGGATACTAT
>NC_045742.1:12574773-12589490 GCF_008692095.1 Etheostoma spectabile
AAGTTCCCTTGGCCTTTGGAATTAAAATAGCCCCACATCGTCACAACTTCACCATACCTAGAGATAGGCACGGTGTTATTTCAGTTAGTTTAATAGCTGGTTTGATTTTCATTGAGAGATGATCTTAGGGAAAAGTTCCCCATGCCAAGCTTATTTTAATTCCAAAGGCCAAGGGAACTTTATCAGGCTGCATAGTATCCTGGATCCATAAAATAACTGGCCTTTAAAAATGGAGGCTAACCGTCCTCTTAATACATCCATGAGGGTAACGGGAAAATTATTTGTCTAGTCATGGTTTACAGTTAAGCTAGCTAGAGCAATCGTTAGCCACAGAACATTAACCACAGACTTCTGATTGCCAGAGCCGGTTGCCAGGTAACCACCGGAAACTACACGAAGTTGCCTCCACAGCCGTTGAGGAAAATTTGGCCAAAAACATCCGTAGAACTAGTTATACCACAGTTTAGAAATACTCGAGTCGAAATCCTACATTCAAAATTGTACTTAAAGTAAGTAAGTAAGTAAGAAGACTCATTGTGCAGAATAACTTTAGCCCATTTTAAAACTATGTACATTATTGTTAGATTGGGGAAATCATTGATAGATCAATGTCTCAATCTAATGTTGCAGGTGGTAAATGTGGGGCTGATTTTCATTTTGTCTAGCTTAATCAATAATACAAACGTCATAATTTATTTCTTGATTATATTTTGTATTAGTCGGAATCCTTAAGTAGCTGTTGTATCAAATAAATGTAAAAAAAAAAAAATGCTATATTGCCATCCTAAATGTAGTGGAGTTGAAGTATAAAGTAGCATAAAATAAATACTAAAACAAAGTACAAGTACCTCGAAATTGTACTTACGTGAACAATTTTATACCACAAAATATGTTGGCCCCTGATAAAACCTTAAGTCTTCCCTTTAATAGCTGACATCAAATATTTTAAATGACTCTTCATAAATCTAACAATGTAAATAAAAGTCTTACATGACCACGTAAAATCTAATACTGATCCAGATGAAAAGAGGAAGGCTATTTGCACGGCATATTTTGCTGGAAAAATAACATAATTTGGTCTATTTTTAACAGATTGTTGTCAACAACAGTTATTTCATTCAACCATAAATAAGGCAGGCTACTGTCTGTGTGTTGATTACCTATCAATTACATGTCTAATTTCACAGTACAACACATTATGTTGGTGTTTACAAGTCATTTTTTGTTATATGAGAATTTATGTAAGCTGCTGTAACTTTGCTGCTGTAACCCTCACTTTCTAATGGGCATTATGACATCTAACCTCCTTGATGACCTCATTGTGAGCCACAGAATACAGTGCAACACCATCTGTTTCAAATATTTAGTTAGCCAGCTGCTAGGGGTAGCTTCATATCAAGTTGCCAAAAGTGTTGACATGTTTTTTTTAAATAATTCATATTTTGCAAACATTTAACAGAAAAATCATATGTAAGCTTTTATTTTAAAACAGCTGTGAACAGATCTTGGGGTTTTACTTCTTCTACATGTGAAGAGCTCATGCCGGCAGATAGCCGGTTGCCTGGCAAGTATTCTGTTAGCACATTCTGAAGGTGTGAATGTCAGAATCACGCCACACCCTGCATTCGCTTGCCATTGTCAAACATCACTAAAAGCACATGAAGAAATGTTTCAACACAGAAAGCCAGAAAGCTTTCAGAAAAGGCTGATGCGTTCTGGGATGCCATTTGTGGTAAAGAGGCCCTGGTAAAGAGAAACAAGTATGAGATCATTGTTTTCTGTGAACAATTCTGTCAGCATTTCCTTCATCATAACACATTTTCTAAGATGATTTAAAAAAAAAAAAGAACAAAGTATGTACATCCTATTGTTATTATTTCTGCCAGCCTTGCTGTCTGCAGCTAATCTCACGTACTACTGGACCCATCCACCTAATATTTTTTATGCACATGTATGATTGTATGCTCAAGGACCTCTTGTGGTTGCGGACTGGTGGCCAAGAATTTTTTTTTAAAAACGGCATTTCCTGTGTTTTGGTTTAACAACTAACCGTGTTGCTGCTACCTTTCACCTGAATGTGGCCGTGGTTGCTCATCGAAACTTAGGTAAAAAGTTGGTGTTTTTGTAGTTGGCTACACAAATTTGTTAGTGTGTAATTCGCGCAATTATCCATACAAAAATTATTTTTATAACTTTGTGTCAGGTCGGTCAAGAGATGCTTCGTGCCAAATTTCATTTGTGCATACGGTTGCACGGTCTAAGAGGAGTTAAACCATTTTTTGGATTGGTTGGTATTTGATAAATCATGATTTTTCACACATAAAAGTCTAGGCGGATATGGGTGTGTTCTCTATCAGGAGATTCAGTTGGATCCAGGTATCACGTGGATATTTGTGAATCTGCGATGTATGGTTTGGGAGTTATAGGGCCAAATGCGTTTTTCTGCTAAAATGCCACCTAGTGGTGGAAGTGGGTCAATGGTTTGCCTGAAGTCCTCCTCAGCATGAAAACTAGTATCATCAATCCTGGGTAATGAGGAGATAGTTCACACCCTGGCGGATGCATATAGCGGCTAAAATGAAACTGGTAACTCTATTCAATACCGTTGTTCCGATGAAGAAATTTAGACCGGACCTCATTGACAAAAACAGTCATTTTACCGCTGACATGTTATTGTGTGACTGAAAGATGCAGTATTTTTTGTTTTGTTTTTTGGGCATTTGCAGAACCGCTGAAGATGTGAAAGGGGAGAGAGAGAAGTAATGGCATGGAGCAAAGGGCCACATGTGGGAATTGAACCTCCAGCCGCTGAAACAAGGACTGAGCCTTTTCACATGTGGCACACTGAATTTATTTATATGAATATTTGTGTTCAGGCTGTGGAAACAAAGTTCCTTTAACGTTGGACAGTAAATAGTAAATAAATTGACCTTCTATCATATGATACATTTGTAAAAGATGATTAGTAGATTAAATTACATTATAAAAGTACATTATTATATACATTAGGTCCACACTAACAAACTACAACACCAAATTCTGCTTACACATGATTGCATGTTACAATAATATTATACTGTAATGTATCTAACATTCTAATGAAATGGGGTCATTCTTTATGATGAGTACTTTTGCCTTTTAAAACTTTTGATAATACTTATTTGTGTCTGAATACCTCTTACACCACTACCTCTAAGGTTTCAGGTAACCTCAGGTGGAATCAAAATCTACTGCTTGTTGTTTTCATCCTTTTAAGATCCGCAGACAGATCAGTTTGTTGCGTGTCGTGTGATAGGAAACCAACACAGGGCATGCTCTTATCATGTGGTTTGCTACCCCACCAAAATAACAAGCTAAACTTGACTTACTTTTTACTTCCCTCTTTTTACTGCATGTGCCTGGCCTTTTGCAACTCATTTGTCTCATACACAACATTTTGTATAAATATCCTGTTGGATGAGCTGGACTGTCTGATCACCAGCTAGTGTTGTTGTCCTGAGCGCCTGTAGCTGCGGCAGCCGCCTCTGCCCCAGCTGCAAAGCCGTTACTGAGTTTCTAAATATGTCATCTTTAGATTTCTTTCACTTCCACACTTCAGGTGCAATTACAAATATGTGCTCATTAGAGAGCGATGGCTAAACAAGCTGAAAAATGAAATAAAAACATTGCCACAGAGCTGGTTGGCAACTCAAGAGCTGATGTGTTGCAAAGTAGAGATCATTCCTTACTTTTTATTAACTAACTGATGTCTGTGGGAGTAGAAATGTTGTAATACAGTGACACTGCAGCAAGAGATGACATGCTTTTAAAATACCTGCTCCTTATTGATGATCGTTTAGAAAGCTTTTTATCTGACTGAATATATGAGTATAAACATGAGTAACCCTCTGTCAATTGTTTTATCACAACATTAAAAAATGGCCTGTATTACGTAAGATTCACAGAAAAAAGACTTTCTTTTAACCTTTTTCAGCATGTCTGTGACAATTTCATAAACGGTTTCATGTGTGTCAGTTCAGTTTGCCATAGAGAGTTTTTAGCACGCATGGCTGAGAATACATGCAACAAACCCACGAGCCTGTGTGTAAACCAGAGGACCAAAAACAGGGTTTGCCTCTACAGTTTCTGTGTGGCCACGTGACTTCCTCTCAGCTTCTGCACTTTGTTTGGCTGCAGTGGAGTGCAGCTCTACTTTTTTTTTTGACTCACAACTTTGGCAGTGACAGCAGCACGGTGACAGAAACCCTCACTGACTAAGACCGGTGCATCGCTCCCACAGCCTTTTGTCCACGGAGATCTCTCAAGGACCACTGACGAAGAAGATGTTGAGGCGAAGGCCTTCCAATGCCTCGGAGAAGGAGCAGGTGCAGAAGAAGAAGGTGAGTTTTTGGTTATTAATATTTTGTTTTTGAAGGTTTAAAGTTAAGGTGCTCAACTTGAGCTTTCATAAATTGTAAAAAGGTCTTCATCACATCCTTTTAAACACAATGTTTGGATTACAACATCTCGTACAATTGACTTTGTGTACGCCGTCGTCTCAACACAGGATGTCTGCTAAAGTTAGTGCAAACCTTTGTGGTGAAGCTGAACAAACCCACAAACACACACAGCTTAAAGCTCAGTACTATCTTGTATTTTTTTTGTGTAACTGCTCTTTGGCCTCAACAAAGTTCCTCTATTCTGGTGAATCATTGCTACATATGTAGTTTGAGTCATAGCAGGCTTCATGGCTTCTGGTGCCTTTGTCTCCAGCAGCCACCGTAAGAGCAAGCCTCCTACGCTCGACACCAGCGCCCTTTTTTTCCATCATCATCTCCCCTCCTGTGGTCCAATTCACACCTTGTCATTGCACAACTCATGTCTTTGTTCTCTGTAATTATCTCCTGACACACAATTGTCACAGATGGTAATCGAGGCTGGAGAGCATCTTTGCGATTACAGCCGTACTAGAAGATTGATTTATCTGAAACCTTTGTGGCTTTTTGGGGAGGAGAACTGTGGCATGAAAAACAGAAATTTACCAGCAACACTCGTAATGGTCTCATAAGGTAACTTGTTCCCTTGGCTGCACTGGTGGTTAAGGTCTGCAGGTCAGACTCAGACAGTGACCATCGGCCGCCAGCACTGACTAGATGCCTGCCTCGATTGGCTGCCAGCACATGCTCAAGCTTTGCCCGTTTCCTGTGGTTTTGACAAAGATTTGAGAAGGAGGAGCTGCGATAACATCATGCACAGCGATGTGTGGTTATGTGGAAAATTAAACAAAGAGTTTCCACTAGAGCTGGAGGAAACTTAAATGTGAACACAATGCAAAAGAGTAAAACCATTGGCCTTTTTGGTTCACAATAAGTCTTAAGCGTATGCAAGTGCCATGCAGACCTGAGCTGTAAGGATCATTCCATTTATTGATTAGCTGATGACCAATAATCAGCATCTATTCACTGTTGATTAATCAGTCAAATCAATCATTAATACTCAATATCCCCCAGTTCCACCTCCTCAAATATGAAGATGAAGTTTTGTAAAGTTATAAATTGAATTATTTGGAGAAAATGAGAAAATTTAAGCTTTAATCTTAGGTATCAGGAAAGTGTGAGGGGCAGTATTTGCTAATTTAATGACCAAACGATTAATCAAAGAAAAAGAAAAAAAATCAGACTTATAGGACTTTGAATTCGTAAAAAAGATAATTGTGCAGTTAGTCCATTCCCATGTAGACACATGCATCTTCATACCGACATTATCTTGTTCAATAATACATTTGAGTTTACACATTACTTCAGCATTTTTATGTTCCTGTTATGTATCTTTGGTAAGTTTAAAAGTCAGTATTTTGGATACAAACTAGTTATTACAAGGACTCATGATCCACCACACATTATTTTTGTGTTTCCTGTTAAACTGCTCATAAACTACATTTATCAAATGTTTAGGAGCGGCTACAGTACAGTCTGCAACGTGACCCAGATTCATGACTTTATCTTTGATAGCTGTTAGGAGCGACATGGACAGTTTTTCTTTCTGAGAAAACCCCTCTGCAGATTCATTCTGTTCACACATTTGAAGAGATAACATGTGGTGTGTGCACAACTGTGCGATGAGCGTTATCAGTGTTTCAGTGCATTACAGTGAAAATCACCAAACAACGGACGTTTTTTCTGGAAATGCCTTTTTTGTTTTCACAGTTTGCACAGTTTGCATGCTGGCCCTTTGTTCTGGGCTTTTCTCATTCTGATCTAAAGTAAATTAAATTCTTTGTGTGTTCCAGCTGACTTTACAGAGGTCCAGCAGCTTCAAGGATTTTATGAAGCACAAACCCACTTCTCCTGTTGTATCAGAGAAGGAGTTTAACTTGGAGGAGAATGTAAGTTCTCTCAAACATACACATAAAACACACAAACACATTATGAGACAAATGACTCTTGAAAAGTAGAAGTAGATATATTCTGAACTCTTTTTGTTAAGTTCCTAAACGACTGATAACTTCTCACTTTGTTCCTCATTCATCCTGCTGTGACCATTTCATCCAGAACCTGAATGATATATCCAGAAGAGAAAAAATGACAAATTGATATCAGTTACAGAAGTGCACAGTTTGTGCTTCCTGATACAACACACTGCTGCACATGTGGGCAAATGTTTTAACACTTTAAAATTCACAGAAGTTTACTTAACTTCCCAGTTACATTCTGAGTGGAAGTTAGAGGACGTAGAGCAGAAGAAGAGAGGAAGTAAGAACGAGAAGCATTGCACAGAGCCCAGATGACAGCAGCATGTAGACAGGATGTCCGCTACGCTCTCAAGCAGAGAGCCTCTGTGTCACACAGACAGTTGCAGAGGCAGCCAGCATTTAACCAGGAGGTTGTCCCACAGATAATTTAGGCAATGTATTCAACATTACATTTATCATCATTTCTATTTCTATATTTAACAATAACGTCCCTCTTTATTTCTGTGGTGGCTGTGTGTTTGTCAGTGTGGGTATTCAGTTAGCGTAACAGTTAACTCTCTTCACTTTAGTGCTTAATTAAGAGTTTATATAATTTAATTTTGAGAGAGAAAGTCATGATCAGAGCCTACAAAGTGCATGAAAACCATGACAATTTTAAGTTTGACATATGAATTTGGGTGCAGAGTTAAAATCTCACAAGAAAACAGCTCTCTGTTACAGTTTGCTATTATGGACATTCACTATCATAAAACAAGCCACTACCTGTTAGTTTGTAGAAGCCACAGAATGATGTTTAAAAAGTCTAACACTGTCATTCTGAAGTAATGCTCTGTTTTCTCTAAATCTAACAGCATGTCTGCTTTAATTTCCTTTGCAAATTAGAGAGGACTCAACCTCTGTGTCCTCACAAAATGCAAAATGTGACATAGTACATTAGTTGCAACTAACTGCCTCCATAAAAATACTGAAAACATCATTAGCTTTCATTACTGAGCCCACGGTGTTGGGCTGTGGACAGAGTTATGTTTGAAACTGTTTTCAAGCACCTGGCCACAATAGTGCATATGTGTGCATGCGTGTGTGTATGTGTGTGACTTTGTGGGTATGAGCAGCATGTGTGTATGCAAACCCCATTGCCACAAAATCTGTAGGTTTTCTAGTTCATGAGAAGTAGATACAGTACATGACAGCGATTCCACTGTGAACCACTGTGAGAGTGAATTTAAATGGCCTAGTTTATGAAATCTTTTTAATTCCCTCAGACTTTACTTTACCATTTAAATAAACTTGAACCTCATATCCTCTCCTCTCCTACACCTGTCAACAAATCAAAATGTTTTTTTTTTTTAAACTCTCATCTCAGGTGGCAGAGGATGTAACAGAAGAGGAAGCAGTTAAAAGTGGCAGCAAACTGGGAAAGAAATGGCGCAATGTCATCTCACGTACCATGACACGCAAAACATCCAAGATGGTGCAGAAGGCTCTGGCTGAAGAGGGGGTAAACCTTATTTACAGTTACACTTAAGTTACAGTTACATGATCAAAGTATTTAAACAGCAACAAATATATTTTCAAACTTTTCAACAGCATCTATGCTAATAGACATCTATGCTATGCTAATAATAATGGAACTATAAAGGACTGATTCAAAAACACACTTGTTTATAGAGCTGTTGTTGTTACAAAGAGATTGAGAATGTCTCCATCTAGTGGACACATGTATGTACTGTGGTTTTCAAAAGAAAAGCAGAATGTTAAATTTTTTAGTGGTGGAAATTAACTAAATACATTTACTCAGGTGCTGTACTTAAGTAAATGCAAGTGTCTGAAATTTGAGTATTTCAATTTCATGCCACTTTACACTTCTACTGCACCATAATTCAGAGGGAATTATTGTACTAATTTGTCTCCCCTAAGTTTATCTGACAGCTATATTTTTCACACAAAACACATGATCCACAACAGTCAAATGTTAGGCACACATTAATGCATCAGCAACATCTAATAATATATAGTAGTATAGGTCTTTAGATAGCTCTCTTTTTTTACAACATTGCATTGCTACATTTACTTCAGTAAGAACTTGAACACTGGCTCAAAGTCTGACCGTAGTTTGGTACACATCACTTTCAGTTCAGCACTCTAAATTCCCAAAACTGCCAATGATGGGTCAGTATATGGTTGTTGTGTTTTCAAGAGAACACACCAGAGTTTATGTATGAAGCTTTCAATTGTTAAAATGTGGCCTTCTGTTGTGTATTTAAAAGTCAGAGTTCTGTAGAATTTAAGCAAAACTTACTTTTCTTTAAAGATACTGGTAAATTAAGAAAGCTGACAAAATGTTGTAAAACGTTATCTAAGTATAGCTAAATACATCAATAAATAATATTGATAGTCAAGTAATTCAAATTGAATGTAAAACAAAATGTAAGCTTTAAGTGTGATCTTTTAAGTTTTGTTTTTTGACCAATTAATTTGGTAAAAGAAATTAAAAGGTCATTTATTTTACTCTTCGATATATCTTTTACTAGCTTAGGGTATTTTTGAACTCATTACTTTTTTTTACCCTTTGGTTATATTTTTGATTTGTCTGATAACCTTTAACTACATTTTGTCAGTTTTAGGGCCAAAAATGAGCTTTATCTTATTAATTAATAATTGAGTGGGCTGAAGGTGAATTGACCTCTGACCTTCACCTTCCCGTGATGTCTCCAGGCTGAGAGTGGTGAGGAGCTGTCTCCAGTCTCTTCTGATTGGCGTCCAGATCTGTGTGCAGGACAGAGGACATCTGTGTGCTCCACAGGGTCAGAGGACACGGCACCCAGCCTCATCAGCCGCCAGCTCTCAGGCAGTAAGTGTACATCTGTATCCCTGGGAACCAGATGTTTTCAAACGGCAAAAGTTAAAGAGGAAGTCATAACTAAATTAAAATCAAACACATTGATATGATGCACGTGTATTTAGATTCAATGTGACTAAGACTTCCTGATGATATCATTATCTCCGAAGTCTGTTATTAAATAAACGTCCATAAATCGGCTTAGGAATCATAGGAAAAAAGGTGCTTCTTAACGCCAGAACTGGCCTGATTAAAGCCCCATTTAAGTTTTACTTAGTTTCAATGTTATCCAGTAATAATTGCCTGTTGATTCATTGGTAATTGCAAACAGTAACTTCTAAAGGCTAATTCATCCTACTGGCACCAATTTGCCAAAACATGTAAACAAATATAGCCTTAAAAAAACAGGACTTAAGTTGTTGCCCAGAGCTACTACTTGTTTCCTTCCCCCAAAAAAACATTATGGGAACTGTAATTCCAAAACGCATTGTTATCCTCAAATAGTACTGAGACAAAGAAAAAATAAGAGTGACAAAAATCCATTAATGTTGACAGTGCAATTATATTTCTGGCATAAGTAAGGCTCAGCATGTCCCATCAGCATTGTTCTCAAACATGCTACATTCTCTATAATTGCAGTATCTGAAGGCTCAGGATGAATGGGACTCTGCTTGTTATCTGTTCACCTCAGGTAGCGACAGACAGAGCCTGGACAGTGGATACTGCCAGAGGGACAGCATGAGGCTGGAGGAGAACGGCGTCTCTTACAACGGACCTTTCTGTGGTCGAGCTCTGGTCCACACTGACTTCACTCCCAGCCCCTACGACGTGGAGTCGCTCAAACTCCAAGTGAGTCTCCGGGGGGAAGTGTTCCTCGCTGTCTCTGATTTGGCCCTCGGCCTCTTCTGCTGTCTCGACAAGTCGTCGTCCAGGGAGCTTGTTAACCGAGTGAAACAAGACGGGGCGTTTTGATTAGTATTCTTCAAGCAGTTTGAACTACACAACCCGTTACTCACTATCTGTTTGACAAAATAAGATTAGAATTACAGTAGTAATTGTGTCACTGCATTGCAAATCATACAAGAGTACACAGCATGAAAGGTATGTTAAAAGCTATAGAATTGTCTAGTGTTTATTCAGTTTTCCTTTTTCTATTCTTATACGTTTTTGCGCAAGTGTAACTTATTTTGAGTAATTGGAGAGATGTTGGTTCATCAAGAAGTCAACTCAGAAGAGTGTGGGCATAGAAAGAGTGACATTTATAGTGATTTAATAAACTACCAAACGATGCATTCTTTCATATGTGTTCTTTATCTTCTCTTTGATAACATCATCATCATGACTAAGGCTGGCGTTCATGCGTCTTCTCTCTTACAGAAAGGAGACATCATCTACATCATTGAGAAGCCTCCTGTGGGGACCTGGACAGGAAAGCTCAATAACAAAATGGGCTCCTTTAAGTTCATCTACGTCAACCTGCTGCCCGATGAGAGCCCCCCAGCCAGAAGGAGACGCTGCAACAGAAAGAACCGCAAATCAAAATCCAAACCCAAAACCCTGGAGGAGGTTCTGGACACCATCGGTCTTACTGTAAGATTCCTTCTGATAACAATAAACTGCTGAAGGACTACATTATAATCATAAATATCCATCTAAATGTTTGTCAATGTTATTGTGTTTCAGGAGCTGAGTTCCTTGCTTTCCATGCACGGTTTTCAGAGCCTGGAGGACTTTGCAGGACTAAAGGAGTCTCACCTCAACGAGCTGAACATTACAGACCCAGACAAGCGCTCTAAAATCCTGAATGCCTCCGAACTGCTGAGAGACTGTAGGTGCACATCCTGTAAAGCTGCAATAATCTTTCATAATGATGCTGAAGTCAATTGTTTTAGCCGGTATTCTTCTTCTTCTTCTTCTTCTTCTTCTTCTTCTTCTTCTTCTTCTTGCTAAGAAATCCATGTTCCCATGCACAAACTCACCAAACATTATGTGCCAAACTAAATCAGTCCAATTTGTATGCTAATAGTCCTTATGGTGAAGCTACAGCAGCCATCTTAAATCATAAAATAAAAATTCATAACAAATTATCCATATTTGCTACAATGTCACAACTTACGTTACGTAAGTAGTTGCTGATCTCAGGGTGACATCATCCGGGTGATGACCCCTCCCTGAGATCAGCAACTACTTACGGCGTTGAGCCAGATTAAAATACACATATCTAATCAGTCATTGTGCTGTGGACAACTGCCCTACATGTTTTAAATGTGTCCACATTAATACACTTGATTCAGATTTATAATCAGTCCAGTTCCAGTTTAGGAAAGCCATGTTAGGCTGACTCAATAAAATATAGCCCCAATAGCTAAAGGTGTCATCATCTAGGCAATAGCTCGCTGAGATCAGCACTTGCTTGCAGACCCAAAAGTTGTGAGTTCATATCATTTTATACTTAATCAGTCATTGCGCTTTGATACACATTCCCTGCATATTTTAGATATTTCTGAGCAACAACACACCTGTCTAAAATGATCAGCTTATTAGTTTGTGTCCTAGGTCAACATGTCAATGTAAACTAGGATTATGCTTTGGAGATGGAAAACATAGGTTTGTTAGAGGAGCTGTAGCTCAACAAGGTTGATCCTGGTTTTCAGAGAGGTTAGTAGTTCAAATCCCCAAATCCAAAATGATCCCAACCCCCTCACTCCTCTCTAATAACTGTCTTTATTCATTCCTCTCTCACCACTGGAATTGTTCTCTCATCCTTCAAATCAGCCGCAACAACCCCCATACTTAAGAAACCCGGTGCAGACCCCAACATCTTCAACAACTTCCGTCCCATTTCTAACTTACCCTTTTTATCCAAAATTCTCGAAAAAAAAACGTTTCATCTTAGGTCCACGCACACCTGTTTGACATTAACCTTTATGAACAATTCCAATCCGGTTTCCGCCTTTCCCACAGCACTGAAACTGCACTGGTTAAAATCACTATTGATTTTCTGATGGTGTCTGACTCCATACTACTAATTTTAATTAAAATGATGACTTAATTGAAATTAATTTCCATTGCTACGCGGATGACACCCAGCTCTACCTGTCCAACAAACCTACATCCTCCCTTCCACCCACCTCACTTTCTGACTGCTTAGCAGAAATCAAATACTGGTTTTCCAGTATTTTTTTTTAAATTCAACAGTGAAAAAACTAGGTTATCATCATTTGCACCCAATCCACTCAAAAATGGACAGTTTCTCTCTCACTATTGACCAACGCCTTGGTTTCCCTCTCTTCACAGGTCAAGAGTCTGGGTGTCATCCTCGATAGCACGCTATCATTTCAAACACACGTAAACAATGTCACTCGGTTTGCATATTTCCATTTTCGCAGCATTAACCGCCTCCGTCCATCTGCCACATCTGATAGCACAGCCATTCTCGTTCATAACCTGGTTACATCACACATTGATTACTGTATTTCCCTTCTCCATGATCTTCCCTGCAAATACACATTCAAACTTCAACTGGTTCAGAATTCTGCTGCTCGCATCATCACCAGAACACCTTCTGTTAATCATATCACTCCCATTCTTCAGCAGCTTCATTGGCTCCTGGTTAAACACTGCACTGATTATAAGATCATAAGATCCTGCGAATAGCTACGAATATCCGCAACACTAACTTTCTTTCCAGTTTCAAAACTCACCTAAAACACACATTTTTAAACTGGCTTTTTCTCTTTGATCACTGTCTATATGTTCACATCAACTGCTGGTCTGATTTTTTGCTTTGTAAATTTGCCTTGTGCCTTTTTATGAACGATTGTTATATTGTTTTCAACTTAACATTGTTTTTTCTTGTAAGGTGACCTTAAGTGATTTGAAAGGTGCCTATAAATAATAATAATTATTATTATTAGTGTTGCAGAGCAGCTATTATTTTGAGCTGAAGCTGATTCATAATAGGAAAGTGCATCACATTTTCTAAAGATGGACAATTCTGAAATATTCAATAACTCTGTATCACTGCATTGCTGAATTTTAAAAGTCAACTTTTTTGTGGGTTTGGTTTTACAGAGAAGTCAAAAAACACTGAAGCAGTCATAAACAATCCAACCTGTTAAGCTAAATTTTGTAGCCACCATCACATGAACCAGGCTGGAACCAGGAACACAAAACTAAGATCTGAGAGTAGGGTTAACCCCTAAACAACAGAAAACTAGTTCTGATGAATATACTCTATTTATTGAAAATACAATGGGTGCATGTGAAAATCCTACTTAGATGGAAATCTACTTTAATCTATGCAACACAAAAATAACCATTCCCAGTGTCCCTTATACAAGAAATTACTCAGGAATTAAACACATAATACAAAAACGAAATACAAAACAGAGTAAGAGCGTATTTAGGGGATTGGTGCTTTTGTGTTTGTTCACAGCACACACAACGCCTGTCTTGCTAAACATAATTTAAAGACCTCTCAGAGTCCAGCATAGATTGTTTTTCAGTATTATAACGGGATTAACTTTGCCCCATGTAGCTGAAGACGAGTCCGAGCCAGAAGAGGAGGACAAGGAGCCGAGGGACTCTGGCTGTTTTGAGAGCTCAGAGAACCTGGAGAGCGGACGTGAGGAGCCCAAGACCGACAAGAAACTCCAGGATGAAGCAGAGGAACGTGAGCAGCAAGAGGAGAAGCAGACAGAGCAGCTGGACGCTCTGCAGGAGCAGCTGCAGGACCTGACGGTGGATGAAGGATCTTGAGAAGTGATGGAAAAAACTGTTATTCCTGGTTCTCGGGGACTCTTATAAGAGAGTGGGTTGGTGATGGGAACAATGTAATGTTCAATTACTGTATGAACACGATGGTCTCCGTTTCCCACAGTTTGCGTGTGCTGTTGAGCAAGCAGCACAGTTTCTCTTTGTCTGCTGAGTACGCTGTCTAAATGCCCGTCATGTTGTTGATTCCTCCTGAGGATGTCATGTAAGGCACCATTGAAGCATTTAAAGGTGCTATTTCTCTTTGTTATGATCCTGTTTAAAATGTTTTCATGTTGTGCAGTCTCCTACAAATATGAATGTAAAATATTTTCAAAACAGTCTCCATGTAACTTGAATTTAATTGTAACATTAAGTAGTTTACCTTTACTTGTGTGTCTTCACTGATTTCTGTTACACGTCATGAGGAGGTTGTTGACAGTTGCTGTAAATAAAATTTGAATAAAACAAAATTCACTGAGATGTTGTTAAAATAGTATTAATTATTACTCTCATTTTTATTGTGCAGTTTTAAATGTTTTATCTGAAGCAAATCAATGAAAGTTATCAACTAATTGAATTGATGATTATTGTAAATCTATAATCTATGTGATTCCTGGATAATTAATAGTAAGGCAAGGCAAGGCAGCTTTATTTGTATAGCACATTTCA
>NC_045742.1:12589500-12598805 GCF_008692095.1 Etheostoma spectabile
AGGGCAATTCAAAGGGCTTTACACAAAATCAGTTAAAAACAAAACAAAAAAACAGATAAAACACAGGTATAAACAGTTAAAAAAATAAAAAACATTATTAGTAAAAAGTAAATATTTTGACTACTCAAGATGTCCTTAGTAGCTTGCTTTCAGAGCTTTCAACCACTTCTCACAGTCTTAACCTGCAAATGGAAGAGTTTCACATGATCCAAGTATGGAAGCCATCTCCATGACAACTCAGCAAATATAACCCCCTGGTGTAGTCTGTGGGATGTGATCATAAGGTCTGGAAAAAGCCAGTAAGTGAAAGTACACTTTTGGCAGCTTTCAACAAAAACACAATTTGAAGAGACAATTCTCTCCTTTGTGTTGCTTGGATTATATTCATTGATAGTTTTTTCAAAATTGTACTCAAGTACAGGACTTGAGTAAATGTATTTAATTACTTTCCATGACTGCTCATAATGTCAATGCTGACATGCTGATAATGATGTGTTTACCATGTTCACCATCTCAGTTATAGTTCTAAATTTAGCTCGTCACAGCTGAGGCTGGTGGGAATTTGTTTGGCACGTGATTGTATCGCACTGGTACTAGTTTTTACAAATTAAAATTTTGACCTGAGGGTGGCACTAGATGGATCAGCGAAGTAATTACATTTTATTCTCAGGGGACCATGAGTGTCTGCACCAAAACCAATGTTTTGGAGACATTTCAATCTAAGTCCGAAAGTAAAGATACAAATAATCATCTCAACCTGTGTATACTAACTCTAAAGAGTATTCCTGCTATCACACTTTTACTGTTTTCATGAAAACATTAATGTCATATATCCACCGGTAAATGAATAAACAATGTTTAAATTGCTGTGAGACTTTGTTTTGTTCTTGGTTTAAAATGGAGAGAAAAAACATGGGATTTGTGTGAATGATTCAGCAGCATTTACAGTATTGTAATTCTTCCATACGACTTTCGGTCGCCTACTACTTCTGCATACTTCAGCTCCAACAACCGTTCAAATATTAAAATATTTAAGGACATTTGTGCTTGTATTCAACCTTTTCAAAATATTAAACCTTATTTTCTTTTTACGTTGAAAGTCAATGGAGCAATCTTCAAATCCTCTTCAGGCTTCTTCCACCTTGAAATGCCTCTTTTAAATAATTTGACTTTTAAACTATTCACAAAACCTTAAGCAATCAGAAAGTTATTCAGCCTTTAGACATTTTAAGTTTTAGATGCAGCACTGTTTACAGTTAGTGCTTCTTTCAGGCTTTTCTGCGTTTATAATGGGTGTGTATTGCGTGACTTCAGTCTTCTGTGTTCTTCCAGACATTCTTTAACATACTATGACTTTTTTATCACTTTTTCAACATACTCTAATATGACTCTAATATGTTTTCGACATGCTGTGCTATCACTTTTTATCACTTTTTTAGACAAGGTATACTATGACTTTTTTATCACTTTTTTGGACATACTATACCATAACGTCTTTCGATGAACTATACTATTTTCTCAACATACTATGACCTTTTGTCACTTTTTACAACATACCATACTATGACTTTTTCATGACTTTTTTGACATGCTATACTATGACTTTTTGTGAATTTTTTTGAACATACTATACCATTACTTTTTTCAACATACTATACTATGGCTATTATTGACATACTATACTATGACTTTTTTCAAAAAATTGTACTATGACTTTTTATCAATTTTATCAACATAATATACTATGACTTTTCATGACTTTTTTGACATACTGTACTGTGACTTTTTGATAATTTTTCAACATACTATGCCGTTACTTTTTTCTACATGCTATATTGACTTTTCTCGACATATTATACCATGGCTATTATTGACATACTATACTATGACTTTTTTTTCAATAAACTATGTTATGACTTTTTATCAATTTTATCAACATAATGTATTATGACTTTTTCACTTTTTTTGACATACTATGTATTAACTTTTTTCACTTCATTTTTTTTAACATACTATACTATGACTTATTACAACATGCTATACAGACTTTTTTTTGACCTATTATACTATGACTTTTTTCGACATACCATACTATGACTCTTTTATCACTTTTTTGGACATACTATAACTTTTTTTGATAAACTATTCTGTAACTTTTTATCACATTTTTCGACATACTGTACTATGACTTTTTCATGATTTTTTTTGACATGACATACTGTAACATTTTTGTTAATTCTTTCAACATACTATACCATTACTTATTTAGACATACAATGCTGACTTTTTTTATCACTTTTCTTGATAAATTATACTATGACTTTTGTATCTATTTTTTCAACACTACATACATTGCGACTTATTCATAATTCTTTTTTGTCCCTTTTTTGACATCATATACTATTAATTTTTTTATCACTTTTTTTGACATACTATATTCTATGACTATTGTTGACATATTATATTATGACTTTTTTCACTAGTTTTGACATACTATATAATAATTTTTTCACTTTTCTTTAACATACTCTACTATGACTTATTATGACATGCTATACCATGACTTGTTTATCACTTTTTTTTAACATACTGCACCATGACTTTTTTATGACTTTTTGACATGATATAATATGATTTTTTGACATACTATACTGTGACTTTTTGATAATTTTTTTAAACATACTATGCCATTTCTTTTTCATCATGCTATACTGACTTTTCTCGACATACTATACCATGGCTATTACTGACATACTATACCAAGACTTTTTTTCAATAAACTTTGATATGACTTTTTATCAATTTTATCAACATAATACATTATGACTTTTTATCACTTCTTTCAACATATTATGCTATGACTTTTTCATGAATTTTTTGACATACTATACTATGACTTTTTTGTTCCTTTTTTTGACATCATATACTGTGACTTTTTTATCACTTGTTTTGACTTACTATAACTATGACTATTGTTGACATACTATATTATGACTTTTTCACTTTATTATACTACTATAATATGACTTATTACAACATGATACACAGACTTATTTTTACCTATTATACTATCACTTTTTTCGACATTCTATATTATGACTTTTTTATCACCTTTTTTGAAATACTACAACTTTTTTTCGATAAACTATACTTTAACTTTTTATCACTTTTCTCAACATACTATATGACTGTTGTTGACATACTATACAATTACTTTTTTATCACTTTTTTTGATAAATTATACCATGACTTTTTAATCTATTTTTTCAACATACTACATAAATGATGACTTATTCATGACATTTTTCGACAAGCTATACTATGATTTTGTTCAAAATACCGCACTTTGAAAGTGGGAGAGAGGGAGAACCGCATGCACTCCCATACTATAACTTTGTTCAACATACTATACTATGACTATTTTCGAAATATTAGATATGGTGGCATGGTAGCTCAGTAGTTAGAACTTCTGCAAGTAGCATCAGCAAATAGGCACTGCAGTATTTAATCCACAGTCTGGGCTGGGCCTTTCTGTGTGGAATTTGCATTTTTTTCCAGACTTTCTTTGACACACTAACTTTTACTTTTTACAAAATGCTATACTATTTTTTAGAGTACTTACGGTTTACGGTCCCAGAACACTATTACGTAATGTAGGTCCGGATAGAGTTGTTCAAAAAGGCTCTACTTGGAATGACCTACAGAAATCACCCAAATTACAGTGTCTAATTTCCTTAAATGAGTTTAAAGGTCATGTTAAAACCATAGAACATGAGTCCATTCACACATGCAAATGTTTTAATTAATGGCACTTTTATTTAATTGAAATCCACTTAAGTTGCCTTTGCCTCTTTTGTGTTTCTTTTGTAATTTTAAATTTTTGTTACATGTAACAAATTTGTCCTGCTATCTTGGCCATGTCTCCCTTGAAAAGAGATTTTACATCTTAATGAGACTAACCTCGTTAAATAAAGGTTAAAGAAAAAAATAAAAATGACTTTTTTTGACATGATATACTGTAACTGTTTTTCACTTTTATCAACATACTATACTATGCCTAAGTTTGACATGTCAGACAAGTTAGACAAGTCTGTCTCTGTCTTTCTCTCTCTCTCTTTCTTTCTCTCTCTCTCTCTCTCTCTCTCTCTCTCTCTCTCTCTACTCTCACCCCAACCAGTCGAGGCAGATGACCGTCCACCCTGAGCCATGGTTGTGCTCGAGGTTTCTGCCTCCTAAAGGAAGTTTCTCCTTGCCTCTGTCGCCTAGTGCTTGGTCTTGGTGGGAATTGTTGGGTTTCTGTAAACAACATCACAGAGTCCGGTCTAGACCTGCTCTTTTATCAAAAGTGCAATGAGACAACTGTTGTTGTTGTTTGGCGCTATATAAATAAAATTGAATTGAATTAAATAATATACTTTGACTTTTTATCATTTTTTGGACATACTGTACTATGACTATTTTTGACATGCGGTCCCAGAACTATGCCTTTTTTATCACTTTTTTCAACACACTATATTAAGACATTTTTTTATAAACTATACCAATACTTTTTTTATCACTTTTTTTTTAAATACTAGACCATGACTTTTTCAATTTACTATACTAGGACTTTAAATCACTTTTATTAACACACTGTACTATGACTTCTTTAACACTTTTTTTGACATACTACACTATGACTGTTTCTGACGAATAATGTCACGACTGTCAACGTATTTTATTTGGTGGCATGGTGGCTCAGTGGTTAGCACTGGGCCTTTTTGCGTGGAATTTGCATGTTATTACGGACTTTTTTCGACATACTATACTGTGACTTTTTCATTACTTGTTTGGACATACTAAACTATGACTTTTTTTGACATGCTATTTTTCACTTTTATCAACATACTATTCTATGACTATTTTCAATATACTATACTATGACTTGTTAATCACTTTTTTCGACATGCTGCTTTTTGACAAGTAACGCCATGACTGTTTTCAATGTATTTCATTTGGTGCCATGGTGGCTCAGTGGTTAGCTCTGGGCCTTTTAGTGTGGAGTTTGCATGTTCTTCCAGCCTTTTTTCAACATACCATCCTGTGACTTTTTCATCTTTGTTTCGACATACTATACTATGATTTTTTTTATCCCTTTTTTTGACATGCTTTACTGTGACTTGTTTCATTTTTTTTGACATACTATACTATGACTTTTAAAGACATGGAATAAAATTTTACAGATAAACACTTGGAAACTACTAATAGCACGAATAGCTCATTCATAACGGTCAGTTCCAAGAGGTTCCACATCATTCCGATGCGACTGATGAGACTTTTAAGGAAATAATTACTGATGTCTGATCATCGGTAACCTCATAGCTGCCCATGGACATGCTTGAAAAATGTACTTTTTACACAATAGGTCACTGATGATGAAAAAACGTTATATCTAAAGCGTTTGTTTTAAAAACTAATAGCTGTGAAAGTTGTGAGAGGATGTCTGAAACATATTATGTAAATTCAGAAATGAGAAATCTATTAAAATTACAATCCTGAAAGGTGCATAAATGATTATTTGCTGTATTTTTCTATTTTCTAAAATTTCTTTCCACTAACTCACAAGTGTGAAATGTTTAATGGCTGCAACTCACTGTGATGGAAGTGAAAATGAACAATAACACATTACAATTGATTTATATTCATTATTTATACAGTACATCATGTATGTTTGTGTATTTATGACATTAATAAATGTATTATTAATGATGAATATATTATTGTTATATGTATGTATTTATATATATATATATATATATATATATATGTGTGTATCCTGAATACGTTTACACCTGTGATCCGATCACTTGGTCCACTCCATGTCTGTCTCTATCAATATGTCTGTCTAGTGGCGCAGATATGCAAAACATCTGAACCTCTATCATTTCTAACTCTTTATTTTTCATCCTTCATTCCCTCACTTCTTTACTTTCTTCTTATTACGCAATTATGCCAGTCATCCAGTTTAGCTTTAGCAATTTAGCTTTTCAGCATTCACAAGTATTTTTATGCAGGAAATGCATTTTCTGTTCCAGTTATTCTTTCATTGGTTTAAAAGTAAAACAAAAACAAAAAAACTATCAAAATGTTCACGGACCAAACTCCAATAAAAAATAAAAAAACTTATTTTAAAAGACAAATAATAAGACAATATTGTTTATTTACCAGACACATTGATCATGTAAAAAGAAGTGAAGTAAATTGAGTGAAATACATATAATCACAGTGCTGATACTTAACAAAGTGAACATAAATAACAAGTTCCATCAATGGTATAGTACTGTATCTGTATACATAATGCAATGTAATAGATTGATCAGAGCATTCAGATCTGACCACGTCTTGGCATTTTAACACAAGAACCATCCTACAAGAGCTCAGCTCGGATCTACATTCCGCAAAACCTTTAGGGCTAAAAAATTAAGCCGTCCCTTTTAAAATCTCCCCTCCCTTTCATAGAATAACAATCACATACATTCTTGCTTCTCGGTGACAGCAATGCAAAGTGATAAAATATACCAAACTGTCTTCAAATACTTTCCAGTGAACTTTCTTTGTGCACAAAGAAAGTTCAACCAGTAAGTGGCGCTTTAAAAACTGGTTTTGGATTAGTACTTCTTATTGGAAAGTTTTCGAAACAATTACTCGGTTACACTTTTTTATACTTCACAAAAAAATACTGCCACACAGTTTGCAGCTCCTCCCAATGAAGAAGTGTCACTTATCTCTCCTTTTTCCATCTGAGTGTAGAGATTAGTCAACTAACTGATTAGTCAATCGACAGACAGTGTATTGCCAACAATGATCTAAAGCACATATGGACAGAATTTGCTAGTTTCAGCTTTTCAAATGTAAATATTTTCTGATATTTAATTGAATATTTTCCTGTTTTGGATTTGGTGTTTGGACTGAATGTCAACTTTCCCTATTTTCTGACATTATATAAACCAAACAAGCAATCCGGTAATCAACAAAATCTTCCATGTATGAACAATAATGGGAAAATTGCCTAGATTAATGTTTTATCATCCAAAGTGTCTAATATCTTAAGATTTAAACTGCTCCATCAATATTATGGTACAATGAAAATAATCAAACAGACACAAACAATCTCAGCATCCTAACATTCATTTTTGGCAAATAAAATCTTTAGGACAAATTGTGACCTTTGGGAGTCTTTATAATAAATAATCTTGTGAAGATTCCAAAATCTGATACAATGCTCTTGACACACTACACAAGTATATTTCACAAACATTTACTGTCTTGCATACAACACAACCACTATTAAAAACCCTCGCTATCAGCTAAAATCATTTAAATACCAAGAATAACCTTCACTTTCTCTCTCTCCCTCTCTTCCCTTTGTGTGGATCATTTCTCGCCCAGCGGTCTGTGACCAAAACAAAATAAACTCTCAAGCCATCTTAAAGGCTGAAAAACACAGATGTGTAAAGAGAAAAATCTCTCAGCCTCGGCTTTATTGTCGGCGATAATGAGCCTGCCACAGACGGCTGCGGGGGGGGGGGGGGTGGGGGGGGGGGGGGGGTGCCTCGGCCTTGGGTAGCTGTCCGCGAAGATGCAAGGAGAAGGAGAAGAGTTAAATATGTTTGTATAGGAAGAGAAGGCGCCAGGAAGAGAGATGACTCAGAAGAGGATCAGCTCTGGTCTGA
The DNA here is from genome assembly GCF_008692095.1 of Etheostoma spectabile. Classification (NCBI taxonomy): domain Eukaryota; kingdom Metazoa; phylum Chordata; class Actinopteri; order Perciformes; family Percidae; genus Etheostoma; species Etheostoma spectabile. Next base: position 12,597,213 of record NC_045742.1, read on the forward strand.
TTAGCAGGAGGTGCCCACCAAACCTATGCTTCAAAAAACAATACTTTGCTGCAAACTTTCCTCCTCACCAAACAGCGGAGAGGTTTTCGGTACATCTTTACTTCTCAAATCTACGTACAGTTCAACGTTGGCTTTGCTTAGTTTTTGCTTCAAAAGGTCTAACTCAGTGGTTCCCTACCTTTCAGATCTGTGCCCCCCCTAAAACACAAATGCCATGTGCCTACCAACTGTGATCAATTCAACCAAAGAGTAATTGTTTCTTCTTGTTTTTTCAGGGAATAACCTTTTGGATTTTTTACTAAGAATTAGATAAGAAGATTAGTGTTGTTCTCATGTCTGTATGCTAAATATGAAGCTAGAGCCAGCAGCTGGAAAACAGGGAAATAATCAATTGCAATACAGCGTAATAATTAGTGAGCTTTAGAGGTTATGTTTTACCTTGGGACAGAGCCAGGCTAGTGGTTTCCCTCTGTTCCCAGTCTTTATGCTAAGCTAACCATCTCATGGCTGTAGTTTTATATTTACTATGCAGACATGGGAGTACTGATCTTATCTAACTCTCAGCAGGAAAGCGAATAAGCTTTTCTCCCAAAACTTCTATTCCCTAAATAATCGCGTGACCCCTTATAAGGGTCCTGACCTCCAAGATGGGAACCACTAGACTAATGAATGTATAAATATTGGCATTTCTCTTTTAACACGGTATCAGTGGTTAGAACGGATCTCAAGGCCTTCTCAGTTGGTCGACCTCAGTTGCATTATGATAAGGCACTGTTACTACTTGTGCCTACTATCATCAGAAGTCAGGCCCTTTCTCTCACACACAATGGGACTCTGGCTGAGCGTCGCCTGGGTACAAGACTTTATCCGTGCGTCAAGCTATTTCATCTATTTCAGAGCACCGACGTCACACTACATCCTTGATATATAAAAATGGAAGGACAGGCGTTGGTCTGGATCACTTAAAAAAAAATGTAAATAACAACAGTACTGATGCAGCAATATCAGAATACAAGGTAGATTTTGACTTTTCTGTTAGGAGCCTGAGGATATCTCAGCTAAGGATTTGCACATCCTCCCCCTGCCTAGACTTTAGGTGTTAACCCTTCTGTCCACACTCATCTAAAAGCTGCTTGTCCAGCCTTCCAACGGTTTGCATAGGGCATGTAATATGCACAACAACAAAAAACTATGCATGAAGTTTTATACATGTCCAGAAGTAGTATTGTCTTTGCCAGAGACTTGCAAGGAGTATATTTGTACTGGCCTCTCACAATAAATGTCATTATGCAATTTTAAATTAAGAACAAAAGTAGTACGGACAATCAAAACACCCACAGGTGACCTGTTGGGAATTCATACGCGTTGAATTTGTTTTTCTCTGCAATTCTTCCAGCAGCTTTTCCCCCTGCGTGTCTTTTCCATGCAGTGTTCAGGACACAGAGGAAGCTGCTGATTTTGGGTTTTCCATTAAGTCCCTCCCCCTGCTGCAGGAGCTGGTGTCAATCAAATGGCTCTGCAGCTACTGGTGAGGAGAGGAGGGAAGAGGAGGAGCTGCCGCAGAAACTCTCCTCTTCTGGTGGAATGTGTGTG
>NC_045742.1:12598815-12601446 GCF_008692095.1 Etheostoma spectabile
GGGGGGGGGGGGCGTTGGAGAATAACTGAGTCACCCGCGCAGTAATCACACATTGATTAATAATGTTTCAGTTCCTGACCAGGCAGGATGTGGGGGGGATATGGCTAAGACCAGAGCCACCCCCTTATCCAGCTAATGGGTCTTGTCCTTGACGATGGATGCCTCTGCATCTGTCTCGGGTGAAGCCAGGGGCGGGACCTTGGGAGCAGGAAGGAGTTCCTCTTTGGGGGGGGCACTCGTCTCTGCTGAGGCGGCAATGCTCAGTTTGGCATCATCTGGTGTGTGCTCGTTAGGGATGAGTGGAGCTGTGGTTTTCTGTAGGCAGAAAATATAACCCATATTCCATTAGAGCAATAACCTATCTTACACATTTCAAACAGACACTATTTGTTGAAAGGATGTAAAAAAATTAATAAAAACTGTTACATATAAAAACTGTTCGTTTTGTTGTTTGTCTAATAATAATAATAATGAAATAGTATGAATAGCATAAATAGTAATGAAAGTAGTACAAGTGTGCAAAAAGACTTCTCAGAGCTCAAGTACTCTTGGTTACTCTGGATTTTTCATAACCATTCTGGAAATATAAAATAGTTAATACTAAAACTTCTACTGTGTAATGCTTAACAAGACTATGTTCTGCTATATCTGAGTAGCAATGAAACATATGAATGCCTACGTTATCTACAGCAACACAGGAGAGAGACACCACAATTTTATTTTAACATGAAAAAGTAGCGCACACATGGCTAATGATCCATTAGCCAAAAATAGAATTAACATTTATAAATGGATCAACAGCAGCAACTATGTGAAGAGCCACAAAATGGTTCCACATCCATGCGTCTCAAGATGGATTATCAATGTCACTTCGATAAGAAAAGTGCTTTCCCCTTCCTCCTCTCTAACACTTTCTGTAATTGGTTTAGACTCTACTCTGTATTCACTATTTTGAGCTTTGCAGCCTCAATCCACTTCAAAGCCAGAGAGGTGTGTGTGTGTGTGTGTGTGTCCACTCACCGTGGTTTGTGACACTGGGTTGCTGCTGCTGAGGGAGGAGGGTGCAGCAGACGTTGCAGAAACAGACAAATCCTCCTGCATCAGTCCTCTTCTGTCCAAGACGCTGGAGAGCGAGACAAGGCGATCAGTCACTAACTGCATCCTGCTTGTTATTCGCCAGGACGAGACGTAGGAGAGGGACAAATCTAAAAGTCTAATCTATCGCATGCACTGATACAGAACTCATTGAACTCACAGTAGGAAGACAGTATTAACTTAATTCAGACAAAATGACAATAAATGAAACAAGAAAGAAGCATTCTGTGTAGTGTAAGTCTTAATCTGACCCGTTACCTTGGATATACAGGCCCACAGAGAACCTCGCAGCAGTTTTTAATGATGTTCTTGTGGCTGTACGGGTTCTGGACTCTGTTCTTTCCCGACCAGGATCCTTTAATCTGGGAAAAACAAGATGTTTTTGAAGACTCATCACCGGAGCAGTAATCCTTCTCAAACCACATCCCTGATTTTCCCTGTGCTTATACCTTATTCAAAAGCACAATTCCTTTTTTAGATGTTGCTCCCCACAGGTTTGGCTTTGACCTAGTAAAAAGGATCTTGTCAGGATTTTAAGATTCCTGGTTTAATGGGAACTCTATGTGCCAGCGGGTGCTAACGAGTGCTGCAAGATTATAACCACTTTCATAATTCATTAAGAGTCAGAGAATTCATACAAAGGATTCCTCCCCTAGCAATAAATAACGCCCTTCCACACTGCACTGCATGTATGTTTGCAGTCATACGCATTATCTGGCAGCTAACCGGAGGCACATTTGACTACAAAATCAAACAATCACCTTATTCCACACTGACTGCATCATATGCATATTATGTATTGGCTTGTTTTATATTTGTATGTTCTTTGCAGTGAGTGAAATTTTCAAACCCAGGATGTCACGCTTTTTATGGCTGCAAAGATACGCCAAATGGAAATATTCTTGATGTCTTGTGCATCATTTTATACACGTCCACAAAAAACGGACATATTTGGTATCTTTGGCTTCTCCACTCTGTCAGGTTACATACAGGCTGGTTGGATGAAATAACTACAGAACCGTCTGTGCTGAAAACATACTCCCACCTCTTCTGCATGTTTTTTGGATGGAATAAAAAAATAATGTCATCTATATTTTTTATTTACAGTTAATACATATTAAAGTTAATAGCATTATAATATATCAAAGATAAGCCATTAAAACAAAATTTATCAAGGAAACAAATGTGATTTTAAGCAGAGTTACCGCATTTAAAAATATATATATATCTTTTAATTGTTTTTGTAATTCTACCATTGAAAAGTATAATTGTAACCAGAAATACTGGTTAGATTAAATTCTTATTTACCCAAGATACATGCAGAAAAAGTAGATTGATACCCCAATTCCAATGAAGTTGGGACGTTGTGTAAAACGTAAATAAAAACAGGACAAATTCTTTCCAACCTATATTCAATTGAATACACAACAAAGACGAACAAAGAAGGTGATGTAACAGTCGTGAAGAGATGAAATCATCTATAACAATGAGCAATTTCAAGAGATTATTCAAAATGAATATATTAAAGGGATACGA
>NC_045742.1:12601456-12613956 GCF_008692095.1 Etheostoma spectabile
AAGTGATAGTATTGTAGAAAGACTGTATGGTTTCTTGGCATTTATATACTGGTATGTCTATTTACTAATATGTTTATATACCGATATGTCTATATACTGGTATGTCTATATACTACTATATCTATATGCATGTCTATATACTAAGTCTAGTATGGATGTGTTATTTAATTGGCTATGGATAGATGGTATAGAAAGAAGAAGAAAGGGAAGAAAAGGAAAAAAAAAAACTTTAAAAAAAGTGTAAATGTGTTGGTGTTTGTATGCATCTGCGTCTATGATGTGTAAATAATAATGTGTAGATAACTGAAGCATAAGATTTACTAAAGGATAAAAGCAGAGAAAGGGGGTCGGACCTGATAAGTCGTTTATCAATTTCCTCCTACTCCTTTTGAACATGGGAAATTTTTAGTTTTATTTGAATGACTTTCAATTTTGGAAGACTGTGGTAGGAAGTACATGACCTTATTTATCTGTCATTTTAATTATATATGTATGCATGAATACATGTATTTCAATCTTTTATTTTAATGTTTGTTTGTTTTTTACATGTTCAAATAAACTATTAAACTAACTAAAGTATTAAACTAAACATGCCCGTCCCAGCTAATTGGAACGTGTTGCAGGCATTAAATTCAAATTGAGCGAATATTTGCAAAAACAATCAAGTTTATCACTTTGAACATTAAATAGCTTGTCTTTGTAATGTATTCAATTGAATATAGGTTGGGAAGAATTTGCAAATCACGGTATTCTGTTTTTATGTTTTACAAAATGTCCCAACCTCATTGGAATTGTGGTTTGTAGATTGACATACTGTATATAATTGAGCCCAAAATATAACAAAGTTAAGGTGCACAGTATGAGTTGTTACTGCCTGACCGTCCGGCAAGTCAAAGAAAACAGGTTTTCTTTAGTTGCAGTAGATCTAGGTCAACAGCTTGCCCATAAGGTACTTTACTACTGCATGTCTAAGTGTACTCTGTGCGCGCGTGTGTGTGTGTGTGTGTGTGTGTGTGTGTGTGTGTGTGTGTGCAGGAGACACAGACACAGAGTATGTGTTATCCTGAGGGAGAGACCAGAGCAGCTCCAACACTCAAGGTGCCTTCTCTTGTTTGCCCTTATTCCACCATCTCTATCTCCTCTTCTCACCCCCCACCCCCACCCCATCTCTCTAACACAGCAGTATTTCTGGCAGTGTGCCCATCCTCTGCAGGTATCGATGCATCTATTATTAGGCCAATCACAGATATCGAAGCAGCCAGGCTTACAGCGATTGTTTCAACTCCTGGAGCAACATTTCCCTGTACTGTACAATGCAGAGCTTCATTACTAGTAAATGAAAGAAAAATGAGGCCAGTTTCCCATAGGAAAGAAAAAAGTGAAATTATAAATTAATCATTACAATAAAGAATGAGTGCACTCTCTTGCTTTCAGCCATCTAGAACCTCTCACCGCCATCGTTGCTGCTGCTCTCTGCTTCTCGTCAGAGCCTCTGCATTGCAGATCTGGGCTAACAAAGCCTCCAATAAAGTATACACAGCAACATAAATGACCCTCCCTCTGTGGCTTCATCCACCTGCATCACTACTCATCTTCTGCTTCACATCAGCCTAAATGTACGTGTGTGTGTGTGTGTGTGTGTGTGTGTGTGTGTGTGTGTGTGTGTGTGTGTGTGTGTGTGTGTGTGTGTGTGTGTGTGTGTGTGTGTGCGTGTGTGTTGTCTCAATGGAAATGTGATCAAGCAATCAATACGTTTTTCCTCATCAAGCCTCACAAGTTTCTAAATGTAGCTGACAAGAGTCAGAGTCAGAAACCAGCTGGTCTGTTTTGTTCTTAATTTGCTCAGTTCTATCATTGTTTTTATTAGGAATAGCAGCTCTTCATGCATATTTTTAGATCGTTAGAGTACGTCAGCTCAGTGAGCGGAGAGGAGTCCAAGTATTTACCAACCAATTTCTCATACGGCTCAGACTACAAAATAAAAGTGTTCCTGCTGTATTTGGCCATATTTCCCTCATAACGATAACACATTTTTTGTCTCAGTGTGGCTGAACTGGAAAAAATAAGATAATACAATTTTAAATAAAAAGGCAGAACGATTGGTCAATCCCTCCATGTGGTCCAGTGTGCTTCATGTGAAGTCTGAAAGGAACAAACAAATGTGACACGCAGCATACCCGCAGTTATAGACAATAGTTTCCGTTGAGATGTTTGTTCTTCTGTTTTCCTTCAACACTTTTTGTAGTTTACAATACAATAGCAGTTTACCAAGCTACAGTTTACCAGCCCTTTGTCCTTCAGTGATGAAAGAGGCCAAGCCGTTGTCAAGGAAACAGCTCTGTAGTGTTAAAAATTGTACCGTTTACACCTCTGTGATGTTTGTTTGTCTTTCCAGCCACATGAAGCCTGATCATAACATCTACACACGTGTTCTATTATAAATAAATTTGACGGTTACATTAATCTAAATCTAATTTTAAATCAAATCTTCATCTAAACTCTTAAATATGTGAGGTCTAGAGATATACGTAGCTGCACTGTTTTTATCTCATCTGTGAATGAACAGTGGGGGAGGACTTTGCTCTGACGTAATGTTTATAGTACATTCACAAGTGGTATGAGGTTATATTGTTTGGATAGGTGAAAATAATGGAGGCAACTCAGATGAGCGCCAATCAGCAGTGCCTAAAGTGCTCCCGTCTACACTAAGCTCTTCGATCACCCAACAAGCATGAAGTAGCTGTTGTATAAATGCATGGATCTCTTTTTATATATTAGCAAAACTGTAAGTGTTAGGGTAAATAAACTGATAAAAGTGCATGTTACTCTTCTTCTGGTGTTCGACTGGAAAACAATTAACACGCGGTCCTGTAAAACTGTGGTCTGGCCAACAGAGACACATTTATGTGTAAATGTAATGTAAACAAAGTGTGAAAAATGCATTTGGATTTTTTTGTAAAAAAAAATTGTGAAGAACTCAACATGAACTCAGCATATTAAATACACTCAAAGTCTTCACTCAATTCAGTTTGGTTTATAGGGTTATCTCAGGGGACTTTAAAGATAAAGTAGGTCTAGACCACACACTATAATTTACAGAGACCCAACAATTCCTCCCAAGAGCAAAAGAGCAAGTGCACCCAGTGGCAAGGAAAGAACTCAAACAGAAGCTGGCTCTTGGTTGGTGGGCAGCTGCCACGACTGGGGTTTTAGTTGGTAAAAAAACAAGACCAATCTAGCCTATCTGAGAGCATGATTTTGAAAATGTCAGCCACTATAAGAAAGTACTTTAATAATATTATCCAAGAAAACTAAACCACAAAACAATGAGTTAAATGTGCAGTAGGTAAGACGTATAAAACTAACTTTGTCATATTTGCTGAAACTGACCCTATGTTCCAGTAGAACTACATTAACAATCCGGCTCTTCTGGCACCAGCTACAGCCTGTAGTCCCTGTTAAGATGCACCAATCAGAACCAGGGGAGTGTCTAACTGCATGTCAATCACTGCTAATGCCCCGCATTTTATTCTCCTTTGGGGGAGGGGGGGGGGGGGGGGGGCTTATGAGACATTTTGGGCTTTTGCAGAAAGGGGGGGAGAGACTGAGAAGTTGTCAATGTTGAAAGGTTTTGGCTAAATCCTGGATCTTCACAATCCTACCTGCAGCACCTTAAATCCTCTTGGTCCATGTGTTCACAACACATGGTTAATTTGCATAAAGACAGTTTAAAACCTAAACAAACTAGATGCAAAGTCCAGCATTGTGCCTCACAGGATGATTCAAACCTAAAACAAACAGTATATGTGAGATTAACATGCAGTAAGATGCACTTACATCCTCGTTGGTAGTCTGGTTGAGAGAGATCAGGTAGGTGTGGAAGCCGGTCAGTCCCACCACTGACCACAGGGTGAAGAAACACACCAACACCTCCAGCACAGTGGACCAGAGTTAAGAAAACAGCAACAGATGTTTTCTGCCGGATAAGTTGTCACTAATTACACATGGGACAGCAGGTAATGGCAGAATGGCAGGCAATTATTCAACATGATTAAATCAATTCAGACAGCCTGCTAAAGGTTGGAAATTTAGTTCAGTTCCATCAATAACCTCAAATTACCTTCAACTGATCATTCGTTAAGCCGTGCACCCCCTCAGTTAGTGTACATATGCAGTTGATCTACAAACAATGTACATTACTATTGAAAGCAGTTTCTCATTAGTGCTAAAATGAACTGACACTCGCCTATTTCATTAGCTGGAGTTAGCCATCTAATTAAGCTAACAATAGCTCTATGAGTTGGTTGACAACGCTGTCTCCTAATGTTTTTTTAATGTGTCTAGCTGATTTTTTATGAAACAAAAATCTTGCAAAAGTGGCACTTCTTAAACGTGCACTTGATGTTATTGTGCTAATAAACAAAAGTGGTTAAAGCTACTTGTACCAGGACAAAAGTCAGCATCATCAACAATTATTAATCTAAGCGCTAGTTAGTTAGAGCTAGTTAGTCCAAGTATTAAGAGTATGATATGGAAAGTTTTTAAGATCAGACTTTTATTTTGTTCTAACGTCGCTCTGTCAGATTTTCAGAATTATGTTGCCTCTCAATGATGCAAGAAAAAAAGCTTTTAGGTTGAAAACTAATCTCTGATTTAGGCATAAATAAACGCTAGCTCAGGTTACACTGGCCAGGGTTGCTTATGTCAAAGCAACAAAACACTTTAGTTTACTTTTATTCCATACATGATACTTTATTTTATGTTTTGTGTTTTTAGTTATGGGAAGGACTTGTTAAGAAATACAAGCTTGACAGGCCTGCTGTGGCTAGTTACAGGTACTAAGCTATTATTTGAGCCACTGTTCGGGGTCAGGGATTTGATACCTGAAATTTATCGTTTTTCCATCGTCTATTCTAGGAAAGGCAAACATGGCCAATACGGCAGCTTTTTCTATGGTGTACACTGAGGTCAGAGCTTAAAAGGATATGTTCCAGGTGTTATCTTCAAAGTGTTCAAAAAGCCATTGTCTACTGAACCTGTGAACAGAGTAACACAGAGAGACGTTAAAAAGAAGACATTTTATAGATCCCACTGTACTGAAAAAACACAATTACTCCAGTATTAAGACACGCCCAGAGCTAATTATCCTGAAAAGAAACACTGTTTCCTTGTCTCTCTGTCTTCTACTTTGTGTAGAACAAGGAAGCAGGATGATGAGGATAAAGGAGGAATCATGTCAAGCTGTCAGTTGCTATTGCGTGTCATGTCACGCTGCAGGAAAAACCTGGTCTGAATTAGGTCATTCACAGCACATGTGCATGCATTTGCATGTACAATGGAAGCAGCAAGTGAGCTTGTGCCACAGGTCACAGGGCGTCCTTCCAGTTTTGTCACATTCTTTTATCTATCCACGTACTATTCTTCTACATGTTTGTTCCTTCTGATTGGACAAATGACTGACAGGATACTTACGCATCACAACGTGAATTATGTCAAAGGTGAAGATATAAATGGTGAGCAGGGAGAGCGACAGGGTGAACATGTAGAAGTATCTGTAGTTCCTCTTGCCCACACAGTTTCCTACCCATGGACAGTGGTGATCAAAACGATCTGTGACAAAGAGAAAAAAGTCACCGTTAAATATGTAAAATATATTGTAAGCTGCACACACAACTTTCTTAGCAACATAAACTTTTGAAAATCAAAAAAGTGTTAAAAATACACCAGTATTTTGGTCAAAGAAGCTTTGTGCATCAGCTTCTGCAAACCTGCAGTCTAAATATAGTGATCATTTCCTCTTTGCCTCTACTTTTCTATGATTTGGAGGACAGCCAGATGAAAGCGGGGCAGGGTCAAACAGACAGCAGGGAGTGCAGCGTAGTGTCTGCTGCAGCAGTGTGTCTGCCGCACTGCCTGGATGGAGTTTCACAACAATATACAGTAAACATCGCAGCAGAAATGCAAGACGTGAAGCAGCTCGTAGATAAAAGCTCAAAATAAATCAATAATTTTTATATTTACATAACAGTATAAAGTGTCAGTGCTGACTTTAGGTGTTCACATACATATTTGGTAAACAGCGTAGAAATCACTTTTCATGCAATCCTCTTTATATTTTTTTAGCCACGCCAGCAGCATGGCCCTAGGGATGAAAGTGTCTGTCTGTTGGTCCGGCGGTTGGCCCACTATTTTAGTTGAAACTGAAATATCTCAACAACTAGGCTAATGGATGGGTTGACATGACATTTTTTACAATCGTTCATTGTCCCCATATGATGAGTCCTACTGACTGTGGTAATCCCCCTGACTCTTTCTTGTCCACAACTTTTAGATTGTATGTACAATGCAGCAGGACAATAATCCTTTACGGTGTTTACTCAATGTGGACGTCAAAACCCTCTGATTAAAGCTGAAAGCACTTTAATAATCAAACAAAATTGCTATTAGGTCCATTTGAGAAGAGAAAATAAAATCAGATGTATGCAGAAATTCTGAGGTCTGGAGCCAGGTGAGCACTTTGCCCCCATAGTTATTGTTTAATTTAACTCCAGTGTGCTGTATAAAGAGCTAAAACAACTGTCCAAGGATTCACAGACTATAGCCAACCAGACATTTCATTATATATTAACCAGAGAAGGTTTTAGGTACAAACAAATATAATTTGTGAAGCAAATGTTTTTTATTGCATGTTCTGTGAGAGACTTTAACCACTATAAACAACGTAAGATTAAGGAGAAAAAGATATGGCTGCAGTTAAAGACAGGCATGCTGCTGTGTCATGCTTGGAGTGTGTGTGTTTCTACAGCAGGTGGACACAGATGAACCAGTGTTCACAATGACTGAGCGCTTATTCCCTCACTGAGCCTCCAATGTCTCCTCTCATATCGCCTATGAGTCTACACTCCCTGCAGACGCATTCCTCAATCATCAGTGTTATTCTGCAGGGTTGAGAAGTACACACACACACACGCACACACACGTGTGTGTGTGTGGTTGTACTGCTGCCTGTCTTGGCCAGGACACTCTTGAAAAAGAGATTTTTAATCTCAATGAGTCTCTTCTTGGTTAAAAAATAAAAATATAAAATAAAATAAAATAAAAAACACTTCAAAATTCAAAGCACATTCTATAAATAACACTTGCTGTGAAGCGTTCGGCCCATTGAATTTAGTTTTCTGAAACTTTTGTATCCTGTCTGCTTAGTCCAACATTTATTTATAAACCTATTTTTTCTATTTTTTTCATTACTGTGACAAATGAATGCAGAGATGTAATTAAGATAGAGGCATAATAATCCTCATGTCAGCGAGCTATTTTTCCCTTACAAGAATTATTCACCTTTCTATTTCTGAAAAACTGATTTCAATGAGCTGTCTTCTCAATTTGCAAAGCCTTTACATCAGATCAGAGAATATTCTTACCAACACAGTTGTCACAGATGCTGCAGTGAGATGCTCGAGGTGGTCGGAAGATCTTGCATGTGTAGCAGTACTTTAGCTTGACGATCTGGTTGTTGATCTGAACATTGCGGATTCGAGGTGGGGGTCGCTGCCCTGCGGGGACGTTCCCATTGGCAGCCTCTGTTGGAACCAAAAAATACATTTATTAGCAGGTGTTGGCAAACTTGGAAACACAATAAATTATTTAAAAATATGTGTCATCTAATCACAATCCAATACAACACCACCTCAAATTATATCCACAAATTAACACCTCTGACAGTATTTTCAGAAATAATGAACATAATGAGCTCCACAATTTCTTGCAGCCCTGTTGCACTGGATTGTACTATAATATACATGTCTTAAACTGGCAGTGAGAAATGTGATATTCAGTGACAAGGACAAGAAAAATGGGACGTAAATCTTGACAGCTGAACCTTGAGGGTGTCAGTGAATGACAACATTGGCTCGATACTAGTATTGATGATGGTGGATTTATGTAAAATAACTACTGAGCTGCTAATATTATTTAAAAGCACCACTATGATGCAGTGTCTGGCTTTGTTTGGTTTTCAACTAACCTTCCTAACACTGAAATATATCTTTCGGGTCTGTGACGGTTTTGTTTCTGCAGTCACCAACCAAATGAAATTCTCATACGTTAATTTTTCTTGGATAATGTAGCACAGCAGGACCCAAGAGGGTTGAGAGAATGGCTAATGACCAGAGGGCTGCTGGCTGGACTCTCTCAGGATAGTAGCTGTTAGGGAGAAATCTGCCATTAAAACACTGCATAGGGATGGCGTGAATATGGAGTTAATGGAGCAAGCACGCTCATTCGACTTTCTGGGAATAAATGAAGGATTGACATGTTTGTGGAAATGAAATTATCTGTGCTTGAGAATGTGTTTGGAGATGAGTAGAGGAAACAATCTACATAAACTAAGCTGCATTTGTTTAATTTGTATTAAGCTCTGAAAGAACATTCTCTGTTATGTAAAACAAACAACATAAATCAGTGGAACTAGAACGTTAACAAGCTTCCATAATACGTCTACAGACATAAAGATTGTGAAATTTACTTTAATCGGACAGCACAAACTGCTTTATATTATACATCTACTGAATGCAGGATTAGTGGCTTTCAGGATAAACCAGCAGCAATAAATTTATGAGTCATCACTCACGGGTGATGATGCCCCTCCCTCGGGTAGCAAAGCTCTGTCTGCTAGTGGCATTATATATTCCAAGAGTGTGCCTCTCCTCCTATTAGCATTCCCCCTCGGGACTTGTGGCTAACAGGCTGATGGGACAGAGCACTCATCCACATGCCTGCCTCAGCCTAGGAATGATATCCATACCTGACTTCTCCACAGGCTGTTATCTGTTTACACCCACACTCATAACAGCAAACAGATACCCTAACACATTCAAAAAAAACATACTGTAGAAGAGCTGAGAGAGTGTGGGATGGAAGTTGTTAAACTTAATTTAAGCTGCTTCAGTGCATATTTTTCATATGGTCATGTCTTGCTATTTTGGGAGATTTGCTGAGATGTGTTTGGTGCAATGTAAAACATTTCACCAAATAAGGAAGGTATAACCATTCCCATAAGTGACAAAAATCACCTTAGGCTCTGGGAACTGGTGATGATCATAATTAAAAGAGTAAACTATTAGTGGAAGAAATAATCAAAACCTTTATCAATAATCAAAATAATCATTACCTGCAGCTCTATTAACATAAATAATTCCCAATGAGATTTCCTCATTCAAACTACATGTAGGAGCTGTAAAGGTCATCACGACCACAGTTAGACCAGCGAGGCATTGTTATCCAGCGAGCGGTATGAGTCACAGTCATGATGAGAGAAGCGCTGGCTCTCAGCTAACCCATTCTCAGAGGACCAACTGCCTCAGCAGTCAACAGGGAGGGATGGTGGGGTGGGGGGGGGGTAAGGAAGAGGCAGGCAGAGAGGGCTGTTGCAGAAATATTGCAGGACAAAAGCTTATCCCTCCACATATAAAGAGAGGCTGGACAGCCCAGGGAGCAGACATGAAAAAAAAACAAAGATCCACACTGCTTCTAAAAACAACAAGGCTTGTTCATTTTACAAAAGCGTTGTTGTCATTATGATACAGCGTATAGTTTGTTTTGTGTAATGAGACAACAGGATCCCTTGTAATGAATGTGTGTTAGCTCAGTCGAACACACACACACACATTCTCGACGTCCACGGGCGTGCACACACAGCCTTCAGCAACAAAAAGCATAACAAACATAAATAAAATAGCGGGACTGAGGCTGTCTGCTCACGGCTTAACTAGCCTATTCACTAAAGTATTTATGCCTCCAAAATACTCTTCCTTGAGCTACTTTCACCTAATTTAGACCTCATTTTATACAAAAAAGAACAACCTAGATAATCATGATGTAACAGCCCATGAACTGTAATAACCATATGTTTTGCTGTTGAGTTAACATTTGAATGGATACAGATAAGGGATTTGTGCCTGGAGGCATTATCAGTACTGATTGCACATAATAGCCATACACACTTCAAGCCGAGGAGCTGGACTGCAATCTCACAAGAAGAGGCAAGACCACACGCTACTTCAAACCTGGCAACAATGTGCAGCGGGCTTTCTTACCGGAGGTGCATGAATAAGGATGCTACTGGGATTTTCTTTTATTATCATTCTAAATGGACCTTTGGGCAGACCTGTCATTACAAACTTTATCATCTATAGATGTGCATTCGTCAGATTTACAAAAACATTGTATATTTCTAATTCTAGTCAAAATCTAAAATTTGATTTCACAATGTCATTTGACACATTGTCATTATAAAAAATATCAACTACACTTAAGCAGCTTTAAGACTAGTCTTTATCAAAGCCCTGACACTATCAACAGAATACAGATGTGATCCTGCGACATTTCTGACAAAAGGTACAGTTTATGATATTTCACATTTCTATAACTGTGGGGTGTTTTCTCTGTGCTCTTCAACATCCGACTCTGAATATTATGACAGTTTATAATAATAATGTATACTTTATTGATCCCCAGGGGGGACATTTTTTCAGTTGTTAGAACACACTGCATACAGGCCTGAAATACACACACTTGCGTACTATACATGCACAAATGGAGAGATGTCAGAGTGAGGGGGCTGCGACTGCCAAACAGGTGCCTTGAGCAGTTGGGGGTTCTGTTCCTTGCTCAAGAGCACATTGGCAGTGCCTAGGAGATGAACTGGCATCTCTCCAGCTACCAGTCAACACACTGAGCTACTGCTACTCCACACTGTTTGGTCACTGTGAATCAAACCTGATCAAAGATTTGATTTACAGACGAGTTTTTGAACATTAAACTATTAATAGATAATGGGTGAAGCTGTTTTTCTAAGTTTCTTTTCTAACTACAAATGGTTATTCAGTCATGAATATTCAATATCATAGAGAAGCCAAGAGCTTAGGTGGTTAAGAAAATGAGAAAAGTGCTTAAAGGTACGCTGAAAATAAAGACAAAATCTTTTAAATATTTTCTGTAAACCTATAACTCACCAATTTCCATCTCGATGAATGTGGCTTCCTCTGGAAGAGCCCGTGGCAGCACCCCGGGGTCACTGAAGCTGGTCCTCAGCAACATGGCAATGACAAAGAGGAAGAGCAGAGCAGCAAAAACTGGGATGGCAGGAGACAGATGGACAGCCAGGTAAGGACATCTGTAGGAAAACAAAGAACATAATCAGGATATAAGATAATCAGGTCTAAAAGCACAAACCATGGTTTTTGTCTGCCGTTTCTCTGTTTAGCTTTATGACAAAACTGTAAGTGAAAAACTTTTTTGCCTTGCTTTGTCATGAGTAGACCTGCTACAGTTAGTTGCAAGACTTTTAATCAGCAATTATTTTCATAACGGATTTATTATTTGCATAATTTCTTTCTAAATCCAGCTTCTCCAATGTGAGTTTTTGCTGTGTTTTTCTTTTGTATCATTGTTAACATACAATGATATTTTGGACTGCTTGATGAACACTTGGATCTGGGGAAATGTGATGGACATTTTTTAAACATTACAGACATTTTCTAGACAAAATGATAAATAATTGCAAGATGAATTGAATAATTAGTTGCAGCCTTAAATTTCATGCCAAAATAAATACTTTTAATTGCGATATTTTATATTTTTGCACCACAGCTACACATCAAAACACACTGCAAACCTTAACAGTGGGAGAGCCCTCTCAAAAAGAGCATGCGCAGAAAGGGCATGACACTACACTTTACATATTTTTAACTGGTGTTCTGAGCATGAAGTCATGAACCGCGTGACCGGCCCTTTCTCTGGACCATGCCAAAGTCATGGCCATGAATAAACAACAACAACATCATCATGCAGCACAGTGGAGCAAAATTAGCATAACTCTGTTTGCCAGGCCTTTGAGATTAGAGCCAGCAGGGCTCCACCGAGAAGGCCTGCTGCTCTGAGCGATAACAGATGCGAGCTGCAGTGCAAAGTGCTGCAACAGAACAGAGCAGCAGCAAAGGCTTCTGCATGAAGTTATTAATAGTTAAAATGTGCGGCCTCATCTGCCTCCCAAGTGGCTGGGATCATATATTCATAATACAACACTAATGTTGCACTACAGGATAGCAGGGTATTGTGCCATATCCTGTAGACTAAAGTTGGTACCGCATGTCTTGCATAAAGCCTGCACACACAGCTGACACACACTACTTTATTTGATGAAAGATGGAAGTTTTGGACCCTGGAAACATTTTCAGAACTCTCTACTAAAGAGACACACAGTTATTTTAATAAGGCTACATTACATTTACATATTATTCCCTTTTGTTGAAGTAGATCGTACATATTATTTTTTGATTAATCAATAAGTGGATTGACAAAACAAAAATCTGCAGGTTTTTTGATAATTGATTGGTTGTTCAAGTCATTTTTCAAGCAAAAGTCATCTAAATGGCATAGTTCTAGCATTTCAAATGCAAGAAATTGCCATCTTTTGTCTTAAATGTTAATAAACTGCATAT
>NC_045742.1:12615255-12617796 GCF_008692095.1 Etheostoma spectabile
GCAATCAATCAGAGCGCCAACTAACACTCACATGCCACTTAGATATCCCTTCTCTTTCTGTCTCTCCTTTGAGGCTCACTGTAAACTAGTCCCCGTGGTGTAATGTAACTAAATAAATTTACTTAAGTACAGTACTAAAGTACACCAGCCCTCTAAAACATGAAAATGTTACTTTTGATTCTAATCCAATAAACATTTTCTTAAATTAAGTGAATATCGTCTCACAGACCTCTAGCTACCTGTTCTGCGTGTGTGCAGAGTTCATACACAGCACTGGCTCTATAAAAGGGAAACAAAGTGACAGACAGACTGAGCCACACAAAACTGTGCCCGTGCAAATGACAGGGCAAAAGCGATGGATGTATTCACCCTTTGCATGTGATGTCACGCTCCACTCGCACAAATTATAAACGCCTTGACGGACGACGGAGGGGTTATGGCGTAGATGGACGGCAAGCCAAACGCGTAGCTGTTTGCTCATATATTAAAATGGTTATTTCTTGTGGTGCGGTGGGCTGTGCCAATAGACTTGGTAAAGCCAATGCATCTTTTATTTTATTTTATTTTTTTAATCAGACCATTTGATGGGGAGAGAAGGCAGGGATGATTTGCTGGCTAAGCTAACAAGCTAGCTGCTAGGAGTAGTACAAGCCAGCAAAGCTAGCCAAATGGCTAACACCTCCCCGTCACGGTCTGTCTCTTCCCTATTCCACGTATTCCTCCCCTTCAGTCATTTTATATTGTCCGATTAAAATCAATTTAAATACTTTGTGGCGTCAAGATGTTATTGTTTACTGCTGCAATGACACCATAAATGTCCCTTGTGAAAACATCTTTATAATTACTATGCTGTGTCTAACTGCTCAAATCTTAACATAGGCTAGAGTGAATATAATCACAGATAAGAAGATGGTAGATGTTACAATTATGTTTGGTTACTACTGATCATATACACTACGATTTATTGCATGGATTAATGTGTGATAGATAATTAATGACTACACTTCTCAGAGCTGGGATGCGTTCAGGCATCCATTAGAAATCTGCATTGGCAAACCCAATGACGGTATGTAGTAGCCACAACCAACCATGTCCTTTAAAAATAGAGTTGAAGTGTTATATAAAGAAAGAAAGAATAGATGTTATTACAAATTAAACCCTAAATTTATGTCTTACCATTGCCATTATAGGTACCTCCCTCGCCATGAGCATAGCATTGCCTACCTGTAACCCTGCCAGCTACAAAGAACTGGTAAGCATCCAGACTTTTAAAAGCTTTGAGATCAGCCCCAGTATATGGGGATACCCCGTGAACACATAGTGGTAGAGATCGTGTGTACTGAATTCTGGCAGACTCTGCAATTTGATGAGGAACGTGAAAACGTTGGGAGAAAGATAAGGGTCGGTATCCAATCCTGTAATTTCCAACTTCTTCAAATACCGCTCTTTGTAAGCACCTACTAGATGCCCTACCTAGACCGATAACGGCATGGCAACTTGTTGTTCCACAAAAGAAGCCATAAAGAAGATAGTATTATGATTACAGTTTATTCAAAGTTATTTATTTTAGAATGATTGAAATTAATGAAGCATTCCGCTCGTCTACTACACTGTTTAGCTTGTGCTTCCTGTGATTCTGCCGCCCGTCATGGCGTTGTCATGTGGTTGTGGTCATGCGTTTGCAAAGGATGAATAAAGAGAAAGGCAGTGGAAACAAGAGGAACGTTAAATATGGCACATCCTAACGATCTGGCGGGTAGGATGTATTTGTTTGGGTGTTGAGTTCAAATCCACAACCTTTGTCCAGAATAACAAACACCTGAAAAGGGAACTTTATTTACAGGTGTTGGGGAGAACTATTGCTAACAGCTGAAACAGTTGGCTAACACCTTTTGAGGCTCCAGAGGGATCTGTACAAAGTCTGATTAAATGCTGTGACTTCAAAATGTCAGTGTTACATAAGAGATAGAGAAACTTTACATACACTACTGCTGAGTCTGCATAGAAAGTATGAAGTTCATTTTCGTATGTGTGTGTATGTACAGTATGTGTACTGTATATATAGTGGGTGGATAAGATGCATTAGGGTGTATCTACTGTACACTTTGATCAAGAGGATTTTTCCTTTTAACAGGATGACACAAGCTCAAAGATGAGAAGCTTCTAAAGCAGGGGTATTGCAGAATTAAAACCACTTTAGCTTCCCAGCAATGAAACCACTGAGCCCAGGATTAATACGTCACCATGTCATGCCTCTGTGACTCATGACATTTTACTTTGTTGAACATTTCAAGCCCTTCCTTTATTAATACTTAACAGTTCTAAGCTGTTGCAGATCTGAATGAATCACACTATACATGAATTATACACATGCTGTGCGGGCAGATCCACAGTGGGCCTCAGTAACAGCTCTGTGTCATACAAACATCTGTAGACTGTGACTCTGCCTGTTGCAAAGGCACTGCTGAAAAAAAAACAAAGCTCACACTGCACTAGCCCTCTTCTTCCTTTTCCACAAACAGACAGAACCCCTCTTCGGGG